>NC_047123.1:1220465-1327182 GCF_902500255.1 Thalassophryne amazonica | reverse complement strand
AAGAGCTTCAAATGGTGTCAAATGGGTTAGTCGGTTAGTTTGTGAGCGCATTGACAATAAAGCAAGCGGCAACGCATCCAGCCAGGTTAGTTTGCCATTGCTGTCTGCTATGATTTTTTGCTAGTTTGTTCTTTAAAATGCCATTAGCCCGTTCCACCGCCCCATTTGATTGAGGGTGATAAACACACCCAAACTTCTGTTTGATACCCAATTGTTTGAATGTTTCTTGTGTAACCTTGGCTACAAAAGCCCTACCGTTGTCAGATGAGATAGTATCTGGAATGCCAAATCTTGGAAAGACATCTCGGCACAAGAATTTGGCTACCGTTTTATGGTCTTGATTTGCAGAGGCTACTGCCTCAATCCATCGGCTGAATCTGCATATCACTACCAAAACATATCTCATTTGTTTAACTCGGTTTTCAGCTCCCATGTCTATGAAATCCATCATAAGATGTCTGAATGGCCCATCAGGGACCGGAATGTGGGCTAAAGGGGCTGTGAATGATTTCCGGACAGTGTACTGTGCACATACCTCACACTCATTCAACAAACGGTCCACTGTAGCTGCCATATATGGTGACCACCAGACAGCTTTTAGTTTGTTCATAATTTGGACTCGCGAACAATGATCGGGTCCGTGGGCCCAAATGATTGCATGTCGTAATAAATTGGTGGGTAACACAAAATGTCCATGACTACTGTGCCACAGCTTGTCCGCTGGCCCCTGACTGTGTGTCTCAATAGCGCCTCGCTTAACCCACATTCGTTTTTCTTCTCCACTGGCCCTACTTTGAGCCACTATCAGTGCGTCAAGTGAAACCAGTGGGGCACAATCTTGGATGGTTAGCAGGGGAAACATATTTTCTCCTTGTGCTCCTTTGCGAGCTGCGTCATCTGCTAAGTTGTTACCTTGAGCTATGATGTTATTATTCTTTTGATGACCTGCACATTCAATGATGGCTACCTCAGACGGTAATTGGAGAGCTTGTAACAGTTGGGAAATCGCTTCTCCATGAGTGACAGGGGTGCCATCTGCTCTCAGGAATCCCCTTTGTTTCCAAATGTTTGCATGTACATGACATACGCCATAAGCGTAGGCTGAGTCTGTGTAGATATTAACACGCTGATCTTTAGCTATCTGGCAAGCCATAGTTAAGGCTTTGATTTCTGCCAGTTGGGCTGAACAAGGCTGATCAATTCCTTGGGACTCCAGTAATTCAAAGGTTTCGCCATCCGTGTTTAGTTTAACTATCCCCATACCCGCACGCAATCCCGCGGCATCCCGAAAGCATGAGCCGTCCACGAACAGGGTTAGATCTGCATCTATGGCGTGATTATACAAATGTTCTCTGGCTCTCAAAAATTTCTCTGTCTCTGCCACACAGTTATGTGGAGTACCATCTAATGGTGTGGTCAATTTGGTGGCGGGATTCACCGTGTGACAACGTTGTATTGTTATTTCTGGAGCGGACAACACAACTTCATATCCAGTGCGTCTACCTTGTGTTAAGACAAAACGTTGACTGGTTAGCAGGGCATGTAACTGATGCGACGTGTACAGCGTTACTGCATGTCCCATGATTATGGATGATGCTTTTTGAAATGCAAAGGCAGCTGCTGCTAGACCCTGATAGCATGGTGGCAATCCTGTTTCAATGTTGTCAAGCTTTGTACTATAATAGGCCAATGGTTGTTTTCCTTCATTTGTTTCCTGCATTAGTACAGCACAAGCATAACCAGCTTTTTCAGTAACATACAAATGGAAAGGTTTCCCATAATCTGGGTTACCTAATGCGGGAGCAGATTGCATGTCTGTTTTTAGGGCCTCAAAAGCTCCTGTTGCCTCATCTGTCCAGACAAGGAGAGCTGCATTGCTTGTTTGCCCCACTGCTCTAATCATGGCACGCAAAGGTGCAGTTTTTATAGCATAATCACAAATCCACGGCCGACTGTACCCTGCCATCCCAAGGAATGAAAGCATCTGTCCCACTGTTTGGGGTTTGGGAGCCTTGATTATAGCCTCCACTTGGCTTGGGGCTATACATCGCGTGGTCCCACACAACTGTCTTCCCAAGTATTCTACTTGTTGTTTGCAGAACTGCAATTTGTCCTTACTTACTTTATGACCTCCATCTGCCAATGCATGCAATACAATTAATGAATCTTTTTCACACTGTTCTTGAGTCTCTGATGCAATAAGGAGATCATCCATATATTGCACCAATGTACTGGGTATGTCAAGGTGTTGTAAATCTTCAGCCAGGACTTTGTTAAAGATGGCTGGGGACAGGTTCAGTCCCTGAGGTAGCCGTGTATACGTTAACTGTTGTCCCAGAAATGTGAATGCAAACAAATGTTGTGAGTCTGGGTGCACAGGCACACTGAAATAGGCTGAACACAGATCGATTACTGTGTACCATTTTGCTCCAGCAGGGATGCTTGATAGTATAGTATGCGGATCAGGTACTATAGGTGCATCCATTTCTATTATTGCATTGATAGGACGCAGATCATGTACCAGCCGATACTCTTTGGTATTGTTTTTAGGGATAGGATAAATAGGAGTATTGCATGGGCTTGCAGTTTTTATTAAAACTCCAGCTGCCATTAGTCCCTTAATTACTGGTTTTATGCCTTCAATAGCCTGAGGTTTTAATGGATACTGCCTTTGGTGAGGCAGTTTTGCTCCCGGTTTTACTTTTATTTTTACTGGTAAGGCTGTTTTTACTAGTCCTACATCTGTTTTGCTTTTGGACCACACCACTGGTGGTATTTGCTCTAACAATTTCTCTTGTTGGGTCGATAACACCATTTGTCCCTCTGGTCTAGGATTGAGCTCCACTTTTTGAGCTATAGCCTCATCATTTACTTTTAAATTAATTCGTATAAACTGCTGGTCTTTTGACAGATGTACTTGTGGACTTTCCATGTTTTGCCATTCTTCAACTTCTGAGGCTGTCTTTACCATTGGACCTAGGTCATGGGATTCGTACTTTTCTGAGACTAAAAGGGTCACATGAGGCGTGGCATTCGGCACTTGATACCATTGTTGTTCAGCTGAAGTTAGCTTGACAGAAGCTGCGGCCCCTTGGGGGCCTAAATAAATTTCTGTGGTGGTTATGTGAAACAGCCGTTGATTCATCAATGCATCCCAGCAGCATGCATAGTCAGTTTGTTCTTGTTTGGCATCGAACATCAGGGTGACATGTAAAGGTAAACTAGGTGTATATACTGCTTCATAGTGTTGTTCTGCCCAGGGCTTCCATTTTTCCCATTCCAGTTGAAGATTTGAATTTTCTGGTTGTAACTTCAGCCAGTATACCATGGGTTGCACAGGTTGTGGTTCCTTGTTTTCCATGTCCATAAGCACCATAATGTTGGCGAGTGCTTTGTCAGGAAAGTGTATTTGCAGTCCTTGATGGGTACACACTATCTGGGTTTGTAGCTTACATAAAATGTCTCTTCCCAGCAAATTCACAGGTGTATTTTGTGAGTATAACAGGGGTGCTTCAATTGTTTTTCCTGCAATCGTTACAGGAAGTGGGCGTGTAAAAGGTATTATTTGAGTCTTCCCAGAGAAGCCGATGGTCTTAATTACAGACCCAGAGAGGGGGAGATGAGCGCCCATTTTCCCTATGCAAGAGTATGTTGCCCCTGTATCCACCATGAAAGGGAAATCTCTGTTTTGTATATTAACAGTGACGGTTGGCTCTTCCTTAGGTATCATAGAAATAGCCAATGCCACCGTCTCCCCCTCTGTCTTCTCTAGGCCCCCCTATTGCCAATAGGCAGAAGGTCCAACCCAAGGTCAGGCCGGACAATTTCTCATTCGATGTTCAGGTTGTCCACAGCTCCAACACTCATTAGAGGGTTGATCCCCTATTGGGGGTGTTGATCCCATAGGCGGTCCCGCTTGACTGTTCCTGGGAGCTGAGTTCTGGAATCTGCTTCCAAATGAAGGTTGGCGAGATCCTCTTCGCCACCCTCCTCTTTGACATTGAAAGTTCCGTGACTCTCCTCTCCACCCATGACTGTAGGTGGGTCCATTTCCGGGTGTGCCAGTGCTATGGTAGTGATAGTGATGCTCCACTGGTGCTGAGACTTCTCCTGTAGGAGTGCTTCCTGCTGCTCCTTGGGGGCTCTGTGTGGCTGTTACCACAGGTGCCTGTATGGTGGCAGCAGTGTTTGCCGTAGGGCCTGTGCTTGCCGACTCAGAAGGAACAGGGGTCATCATTGGTGCCTGGGTCTTTGTTTTTTCTTTCTTGACTTTGGTTAGCTCTCCCAACTGCATCTGCACCACTTTTTTCGTCAGGGATTTTGCTGCATCTTCTTCTTTTTGTTTTTCTTTCTTATAGATTTCAAGATGGTTATAAATATGCTCAGAGTATAAAGCCCAATTCATTTTCGATAGTCCCACGACTCCATCTAGGGCTTTCTGAACCTCATCTGGTAGAGCCTTTTTTACAGTTATTTTAAACAGGATTTCAGTTGCTGGAGAATGGTTCCATGCATTTCCTGTTTCCTCCGCCCATCTCTTCTGGAATCGGTGCAGGAACTTCTTTGGGCACTCTTCAGGTGTCCACTCCTCATCATCCAATTTAGAGGGATCCAAGACCTCAGGGTACTTTCTTCTCAGTCCTTCCCACATGGAGTTTCTATAGCGATTAAAGGGGACTTCATCATGTTGATTAGTGCCCATCATTTGTGTTAGTCCAACCTTTCCTGCTAATTCTTCAGTGTCATGTTTTCCCATGACATGCATTAGCAAGGCTTTTATGTCACCTAAAGACAAGGTTACCCCTGCAGTGCCTTCTTCTAAGGCAGTTATCCATCTCCCAGCTCCTTGGGTGATGTCTGGCAGCCTGTTGGCCAGCCCCACCATGTCTGTCCAGCTCTATGGGGTATACACATGATGACCATTCCTGACCACCAGTGGGCATATGAGGTCTTCGTCCTCCTCTTCTTCTGTGGGGGCTCCATACTGTCTTCCAGATCGAGTGCGACTGACTGGTTCCAGGCAGTCTATCCAGTTGGTTATATCCTGTTCTAAAGCCGCTATGTCTTTGGCTACACATTGTTGTCTTTGCCTGAGTCGGGCCTCTTTTGCACTCTCAATGACGATTTCACCAGAAATTTTTCGGGTGGGTGGCTCTATAATGTGATTCCCTTGATTGGGCGTCGATTGTTGTAATATTCTTCTTTCCTCGGCGTCCCTATGTCTTTGTATTCTTTCCTTCGCTAGCCGAAGCTGCTCAGCTAGTTCTTCATTATCTCTTCTGGCCAGATCCAGTGTGTCACAGAAGCTCTTGTGCCACTCTTCGGAGCCTCTATAGCCTGTGAAGGTCCAGTCGGCTGACTTATGGTGGGAGGGGACGGTTTTCAGTGGACCTCGATGTGCAGGCGGAGCCTTCAGGTCTCTCTCTTTATCTTCGTCTGCCTCCGTGTCACTGTTATTTGTGGCCCCCCCTGCTGGTCGTGGTGAGCGACCACCTACTTTCGGACTTGGAGACCTTGTATGATCCTTTTGACAGACTGAGGACCTGTCTCCTTGTGGCTCTCGAGCTTTTAGTGTCAGTGTGAATTTGCCCTCCACATCCATGCCTTGGTCCTCTTCACGAGTTCCTAATACAAATTGTCCAGCTGTCTTTCCCATATCATGACGTTTATATGGGGGTGGCTCTGCTTCCCAGCTCGGTGCACTGGCTTTAGTGTCTTTGGATCTTTCCTCTGTCATTTTTCCTCTTTTCTGCTGTAGCCTCTGTGCTTCCTGCTTGAACAAGGCCAAAACTTCTTTTTCTTCAGTGCGTTTTTTGTTGTTATTCACGTTCTTCTGCTGATCTTTAATTTCTTTTTTCTGTATTTCTACCGCAACTGCTTCACACATCACCGGATCAAATGATCCCTCCAAAGGCCATTGCCTGCCCCCATGTGACCTTTTGTGCCACTTTCTCATACATTGGTTGGCCTTAGTGCGTTTTCCTGGATATTTTCTTAGTACTAAGTCTAGCGGGGTACTTTCCCGACCTTGACCTTGAGAGTTACCCATGTAACCCTGACAAACGCTATGTGAGGTGTTTCTATGGTGTTCTGGTAGTCCCTCAGGGGCTGTCCTGATCCAGACCAATAACTTGCCGGCTGTAACACCTGTTTTGTATTTTAAACCCTTAAAAGGATTAAATTTCCAACTGTTATGCCCGTCTTCTTTTTCTTTAACTAAATATGAAAATTTACCTGTTTCCCACCGAACCTTCCTTGGGACCACAGTCAGAGTCAACCTAGGAAACAGTTCTTCACCTGGATCGGTTGGTAGTGTTATTAAATGATTTAATGGTATGCTAATTTCTTTATTAGGATCAGCACAAAGCAGCTCCAGCCACGGGGTTAAACCCTGATGCCACAGACGTCTTATCAGCAGCTCCCAATTAATTAGAGGGAATTGTTCTTTCTTTTGCTTCAGATTGACTACCTTAGTAATCTGCCATAATTTCTGATTGATCTCTTGTTCGTCCTGCCAATGTCCTGCTCCTACCCTGTCAAAATAGGTCCTTTCCAGCCAAAAATGTGTCCTGATTCCCTGGGTTTCAATGTCTCCGTCAGTCAAGTAATGTTCTGGGAGTATTATTTCATCATCACTTAAGTCTCCCATCAAAGACTGTCCCAAGCATTGATCAGTCTGTCAGCTTTTTCACTATAATCTAAGCTTTAACTCTTTTGATTTATAACCAATTTTATTTCTTTACTCCTCTTACAACCCTAACACTTCCTAATGTCTTTGCTCCCGACTTTCTATTTTCCTTCTAATTTTTTAACTTTCTGCTTCTCGTCTTTTTCTGCTATGTTTGTTTATTAGTTTTCTTTCTTTGAAATAATATCTACCTTCTCTGTATTTACATAGCAGTCTCTTCTCCTGTCTTTTTTCCCCACTGTCTCTGTTTCTCACTTTTTCTCTTTGCCTGTCATGCACCTCCCAAGTCCTCCTGTTGGGTCTAAACGCCTCCTCCTTCTTGTACTCTTTACATTAATCTTGTATGTCAACCAGCCTGCAAGCCCTCACAGCTTTGCCTGCAACTCCCCGCTTACTCTCCGCTCTCCCACACACCAATTTTCAAAAGCTTTATACACAAAAATTATTAAAAACAACTTTCTATATATCTCTATCTAGACTTCTGCCACCCTTTACTCCGCGGCTTTAAACAGCCTTTTTATTCACTTAACACCAATGTGTTCTGTTTAAGTATGTATCTCTTCTTCACGTTAGATAGCTTCTCCGGCGCTGCCAGCAACTCATATATTATTATTTTTTTTTTTCTTAACAAGCTACTCTTTGAGCGTACAATATTTCATTTACTTCTACGCCTTACCGCGCCTCGCGTGCGTATCCTGTGCTTAATATATTATTTTTCACAAGCTCCTTTCTGAGCATACAATATTTCATTTATTTCTACGCCTTACCGCGCCTCGCGTGCGTATCCTGTGCCTTTCTGCACTTTCTTCTACTTTTTTCACTTACTGAGCTCCTCGTGAGCTTACTGTGCCTTTGCACTGAAAATACTCTCTTTTTCTTTTCTTAAAAAAAACTCATATTACTGTGTACTTAATTACTTATGCTTCTCCCACGCCCCACAAGCGTGTATTTGGTGCCTTACTGCACTATTTTCTGCTTCATTAATTCTCATGTATTCTGCACTAACTCTTCATTTATTTTATTTTTTTTATAGTTTTTCTCTTTTCTTAAAAAATGACGTCCTTTATTGAGCTCTTTTACTTACTGTCAGCTGTGCTACTTTGCACTTTTCTCTTTAAATCTCTTTATCACGTACGGTATTTCTACTGCGCCCCCTCAGGCGCTTATCTTGTGCTTTCTCTGCACGTATTCTCTTGTTAAACTCTTTTTTCTCACTTATTTTACTTCCGTCTCTTTTTCTTTAAATAACCTCGTATTATCTTGTACCTATTTGTCAGTATACTCCCTTAAACTAACCCCTACAGCGCATGCTATCAGCCGGCACGTTAGTAACAAATTTCAACACCAATTATTCCCCAAGCATCCAGGTTAGTTCTCCACGCACTCTTTTCCGCACCAGAGTTCATGAACATTCCTGACCTTTCACTCACACAGACATTCTTTTTCCCGGGAACACACACACCTTCTGAGCATTTTATCTACAAGGCCTGATAATTTTCAATCTTATCTTTTTTAGTCTCTTATCAATTTTCTTAGTCCAGGTTCTTTTGGGTAAGAGGCAATTAAAAATATCACCTGTCAACTTGGGCGGAAATCCCGACTCACTCCTCCAGATCGTGCAGAAGTTATAAAAGGTTTCTGCTTACCTTTTAGTCGTGATCACTGTTATTTACGGTCTGGAGGGATGAGCTGGACCGTCCCAGGCTGCCGGAATGCCCCTGGACCCTCCTGAAGCTGGCTCGCCAAGTTCTGTCGTGGTTCGTCTTTCGTCTTCTCGGGATGTCGTCTTTTAGATAACACAAACTAATTGCAAGTGATATGCTAGAAAAGGACACAACACTTTAGAATAATTCAGCCTTAAGCAAGATAAAATGCACAGAGTTTTTAAGTTTATTTAAGCCTTCGACACAGAGCTTAGACAAACTGAGTCCTCTAGAGAGACTGAATATGTGACAACCGCGCTCATCTATTTATTGGAGACCCGCGGGCATCGCTCCTCCTTCGACTTTTTTATTTATTTCATTCCCAAGACATGGTTTTCTATTGGAAGCGTCCTCTAGTGAACCCTAAGCAGGTGTTAGGCCATTATTTCAATGTGACAAACGCTCCCATTAAAACGTGAAGGATTTACAACTGATTTTTTTAAAAGGCCTTCAGCCACAGGTGCAGTTGGCCTGAGGCCCCCCGCACGTGGCCTCAGCCACAGGTGCAGCTGGCCCGAGGCCCCTCGCACGTGGCCTGCGGGAAAGCACCTAAGAGGCCTTGGAAAGCCCCTGACAGACTGAATGACTAATAGAGCCCTTTTTTTGGGTTGAACACCTGCTAGTTCAACCAGAGGACATACAGTTCGGATCAGGACACTTGATAGTTCATCATAGTTCAAATAAGGACCTAAAAATTCTTCTACAATCCGCACACCCGACGGCTTGGAGTGAACACCTGGCCTGGATCGAGTATGCGCATAACAGCCAAGTGTCCTCTGCCACCGGCCTCGGCCCCATTCGAGGTGTGTCTGGGGTACCAGCCCCCTTTGTTTCCTGTGGTGGAGGGAGAGGTCGGTGTACCCTCGGTCCAGGCCCACCTGCGGAGATGCCGTCGGGTGTGGCGCACCGCCCGTTCGGCCTTGTTGAGGGCCCGGACGAGGGCAAAGTCCCAAGCAGACCGTCGACGGTCCCCGGCTCCCACATATCAGCCCGGGCAGGAGGTATGGCTATCCACACGGGACATACCCCTCCAGGTGGCTTCCCCCAAACTAAAGGACCGATACATAGGGCCCTTCCGGATCCTCAAGGTCCTCAGTCCCGCCGCAGTGAGGCTCCAACTCCCGGCCTCACTGCGGATCCATCCAGTCTTTCACGTGTCAAGGTTGAAACCACATCACACCTCACCCCTCTGTACACCCGGTCCGGCGCTGCCTCCTGCCTGTATCATCGACGGGGAGCCAGCTTGGACAGTACGCTGGCTCCTGGATGTCCGTCGAATGGGCCGGGGTTTCCAATATTTGGTGGACTGGGAGGGGTATGGACCCGAAGAACGCTCCTGGGTGAAGAGGAGCTTCATCCTGGACCAGGCCCTCCTGGCCGATTTTTACCGTCGCCACCCGGACAAGCCTGGTCGGGCGCCAGGAGGCGCCTGTTGAGGGGGGGGTCCTGTTGTGTGGGCCGCCAGAAGAGGAGGTACTGCTGGCCCACCACCAGAGGGCGCCCTACCTGAAGTGCGGGCTTCAGGCACGAGGGGGCGCTGCCGCCTTACAGGAACAGCCGAGGTGACAGCTGTCACTCATCAACTATGACAGCTGTCACCGATCATCTGCACTTCACCCCGGATAAAAGCAGGATGACATCTCCACCACGTCGCCGAGATATCGTACTTCTTTGGAGGTAACTTTCTCTGCCTGCGTATTGTACTAATTGATTTCAAGAGCTACTTTGTTGCAGCTGTCTACCCAGAGGACCGGTGTGGGCCGCGACTGTTTCGTTCTACTTCCCACCAGATAAGTGGTACTCAGACGCTGCACGAGTGTGTGTTAGAGGTGGAATTCCCACCGTTGTTGTTACGGGGTGTACACACACCCACACTTGACTGTCTTTGCTCTTCGCCAGCAGTACCAGATCCGACACGCTGAGACGGTGGCCACCTGGGGAATTCGGGACCTGGCGGCTCCAGTATCCTTCGGGTTCGGTGGCGGTGGAAATCGTGTGGTTCCGGTTCATCTCCAGACGGACGTCTCCTATCGTCGAGCCTGCCCACACGACACCTTTATCCATTGACTTGTATTTATTCTATAATCTGCTGTATGTGGTTGTGACATTCACAACAGTAAAGTGTTCAAATTTAACTCCCTCTATTGTCCGTTCATTTACGCCCCCTGTTGTGGGTCCGTGTCACTACACTTTCCCAACAGGCAGGGCCATTAAAACTTAAAGAAACATTATTTTCTAATGTTCCTCAGAATAAATGTGTGACTCTGTTTGGTCCCATCTTATCTCATACTGTTGCAGTCTGGTGTTGTGCTGAAACAGCGTGTGGGATCAAACCTAGCTGTTCTCACATCTTTAATAACAAAGGTATTCTGATCAATAAGTGCTCCATAAATCGGGCCCAGTGTAGCCAGCGGTATGATAACGGTCTACGCTCCCTTGGTAATGTGTTTGGTGGAAACAGATTTTTGTCATATGAGGATTTTTGTATTCAGTTTAATTTGCAGTGCTCCATTTTCTTTTTCTATCTTCAGCTGAGAACTGCCATGAAAACCTACGGGTGCCATGGCAGACCCACATAAAGACCACCCACTCCCTAAACTGATGAATAGCACTCGTGGATCTAAGGGTCTCATTTCTGGACTTTATGTGCACATTCTG
Source organism: Thalassophryne amazonica (assembly GCF_902500255.1). NCBI lineage: Eukaryota > Metazoa > Chordata > Actinopteri > Batrachoidiformes > Batrachoididae > Thalassophryne > Thalassophryne amazonica. Next base: position 1,316,133 of record NC_047123.1, on the reverse strand, counting down.
GAGGAGACGTATGTCCTGTTACAGCTGGACGCTTGCTGGAGAGCTGATGTTTCTAATTTACCTCCTGGTTTAGACTGGGAAGCGGTTTGGGACTCTGTGCTCTGTTCATCCAAGAACTCTGATCATCAGCAAATCCATCCGAGCTTCATTCACAGGACATACATGACCCCTCTCATAAACTCTTCAGTATGAAGCTCAAAGCCAACCTGAACTGCACTCTGTGCCCCACAAACTCTGTGGGTACATTTTCATCTGGTTTGGGAGTGTCCAGGTGTGTTTGGGTTTTGGGAAGTAGTAAGAAAAAGTTTGTCCACACTGTTAAAGGCTGATATTCCCTTGTCACCTGTGGTTCTGTCGCTGAATGATATGTCTCAACTCACATTATGTAAAGCACAAGAAAAGGTCGTCCTGGCCGGTCTAACTACTGCCAAGAAGATGATCACAGTGAGGTGGAAGCCCCACTCTCTGTCTCACCGTCAGTGAGTGTGGTCTTTGATAGATGTAGCGTATCTAGAGTTGTCCACTGCACGTAGAAGCCGTCGCTCTGTGGAATCGAGCAGTGGCTGATCTGAAAGCCTTTTTGGTGTGAATCTGAAGTTGCGACGGTATTTTTAACAACGCTGTCCTGGGCCTGGGTATGTTTGTTGTGTTTGTCTTGTTCTGTGGTGTTGGTGTCAATCTGTTTGTTGTGTTCTTGGTAAAACAGATGAATAAATAAAAATTTGGTCACAAAAAAAAAGGATTTTCATGAAACACAAGATTGCTGTTTTCTTCGACCCCACCGACACACTGAGACACAGACGAGTCCACAGAAAAAGTTCCACTGCAGAAGAAGACCCATGTGATCAATGTGGATCAGTGCACTGAACAGGGCTCTGACCTCTACACTGGAGACACCAAATAGGCTTTACATAGACCGATGGCTGAACGTAGGAGGTGCAGTTCTTCAGGTAAGGACTCCATAAGGACACTCCTTTGATAGATGGTTTGAGAGAAGCCATCCATGTCAGAACTGAAAGGCAACAAGGGCAGAGCTCTGAGACATCGCCTTAACACAACTAAAGGCCCCCTGACACAAGCATGTCTTTGATTCACGCAAAGCACGCACCGGCACCCCTCTGGCATCGTGTCCAGAGTGAACCCGCCTCATGACCTGTGACTGCTGGGATAGGCTCCAGGCCCCCGCGACCCATAATTGGACTAAGCGGTTGAAGATGAGTGAGTGTGCGATGATTCCAACTGCGTTCTCCACCGCGCGATGCGGACGAGACACCTGCAGCTGTTAACGATTTCTGATTCTATAAGCGAATGGTTTTATCAGCCAATAGTTCTGAAAGCAAACGTGTCATCAGTTACAAAATTATCATTTTATTTTATTTTAGTGTTGAACGTTTAAACTGATCCGATATGTTCCAGCTTCCAAATTCTGCAGACATGAAGGCAAAATATTACACAATACAGATGAGCAAACAGTGCATTAATGAATTCCACAAGCTCTGCTTTCATTAAATCTGTTTTTGTGCAGTACTGAATCAATTCAGCTTTGAATAAAATTCCAGGTGGTTACTAAGCCCTCAGATTTGGTACACAGACATGATTTACACCAGTTTATCGCCCAAACGTCATGGAAACAGTAACAAGAAACACCAAATCTGCTTAATTATGGAAGGAACGGTTGTCTCCCTTCGTCCTCCGTTTGTGGCTTTGCCAACATGTGCAGCTTTCCAGCATTTTCCACCTCTTTCTTGATGAGATTTTTTGAGCATCTGTCTGCACTATTCATTGAGTTGCTCTGATCCAAAATGGCGACCTTGCCGCCTGGACACGTCTCAGTGCGACTGTGAACTCCAGTTCCCGTATAGGGCTCTGTGGTGCCAGAACTCCCACCCTGGACAGGTGGCAGTTCCCTGAGCAGTATTATCCTGGGCTGATGAAGCCATGTGGATAAGTGGTGGAACGTTAAAAAAGTCCAGTTGCCAGAACTAAACTTCAAGAAACTTCTCCTGCAAACACGACGTTACACCCAAAACAGACTCGTGATTAATCCAGAGACTAAATACAATCTAACTCTAAATCCACACTAACTCTGCACTGTGCTGTGGAATGAACGTGACCCAAACGCCCCTCAGACTGTGTGCTGTTGACTGTTGAGATAAGCTGCAGTCCGGGACTTGGCTGGGAGTCCGGGACAGTGTGTGTTTCTCCAGGTTGAACTGGAGTTGTGTCAGTCAGAAAGGGCACTGGGTATAAAACCTGCACTGGATGTGTTCTGGTAACTTTGGACAAAACGGGGCAAGGGCAGCAAACACCGTCGACACTGGGAGTTGAAATTAGAACCGGCTGGACACTGCCACCAACCCGCACTGCGCCACGTTACGTGGCAGACGGAGGACCAGGGTCTAAAGCTTCTTCCTCACATTGTTCATTTTATGCGTGTTTTCAAATCAAGCTGTGCAGACGTGGGTTTTTTTGTCTTTCTCATCCTCGTCAGAGACGCTTTCTTCATTGTTCAGATCAAAGCTGAAGCTGTCACCTGATTGTTACTTTCTTTAAATCTGTTCCACAGGATCTGAGTGTGGCCTTATTGTGTCTGAAATCACATCAGTTTGAATACCTCTGAAGTTTCGTTTTGCCTGGTTTTTATTTTTAAAGATTCAGAGGCTCCCACAGGAACCACATTCCCCAGAGAGTCTTTAGTGAGTCACATGACACAGGGACCATCATCTGAACACAAGCGGTGCTAATAGTGGAGATCATTTATCACTGCTTCAAGGTGTGAAGACGGCGCTGGCCCACATCCCGCTGTGAGCAGGGTAACTCCAGAACTAACTGGGAAGCAGAACTCTAATGGGTGCTGCTCTAGGTGAAGCTTGTGTTCTTTGTGGGACTGGACCTGCTCTCCTACAGCACAGACATTCAACAAATTGGTATCAGGTTTTTGTTCTGGCTCTAGGGCCGAAATGTTAATCAACGACCCAAACACACTGGAGTTGATTCTGTAGGGTTGAGCCGGATACTCGTTTCAGACAAGTATCCAGTACGGATAAAGCATTTTTGACGAATAAAACTCATCAAAGCTGTGCTCGTGCTGAAGGAAAATTCTCATTGGCTAACTGACTGTCTTCACACTCTGTGATTGGCCAATCACGCACAGTGCCCGCCCCTCCCTACACAGACATGTCTGTCTGCTGTCAGACCTGTGCCTTTCTCTCACACACACACAGACAGGATCTCTCTGTGCTGGGCTGGATTCTGCCTCACGTTGCTCTGTCAGTACTCTAAGTTTTCTTCAGTTCACCTCTTTTTCGGTTTGTCTGATATTTAAAGTTATTTGGTGAACTTCTTTCGTATCGTATGTGGTGCTTTTGACAAGACAGAGCTGAACAAGAACAACATAAGTACGATGCACGGACAACATAAGAACAATGCGCGAACAACATACAGAGAAAACAAGAACAACATAAGCGTGATTCTTTAACTACGGGCACTATTGGCCTTGTAAATGTAATTTCCACCACACCATTGCCTTACAATATAAAGCGCCTTGGGGCAACTGTTTGTTGTGATTTTGCTACTACCCAAACAATCTTTCATACATACTGTTTAAAGGGACATTACAGTGTTGTGGTGGAAATTACGGCAATAGTGTGGGACAACTAGTTTTTGTTTAAAAAAATCACAACAGTTGTATGACATTGAATACCCCAATTATGTTTTGATTATTTTACTGATATTTTATTCAGAGATATTTTAAAACATTAGAAAAAACGTTTCTTTACCATTCATTTTTATCATTGAAGATCAAAAGTCTGGGTGTGGGACAAGCACAAAACGGCAATATTTGCATATAATGATGCTGAAAAAAGGTGAAAAAGTCATCATAGACTACTAGAACAAATTTCTTAACACACTTTCATTGCAAAGATAACTATAAAAGTGTGAAATTTCCCCTTTTTTCTGTTTTTCATACAATATGATCAAAGGACATAATAAGTGCCCGTAGTCTAAGAATCACCCATAAGTACAACGCACAGACAACATAAGAACAACACACAAACAAAATGCAGATAATATAACAACAACATAAGTACAACACATGGACAACATAAGAACAACGCACAGACAACATAAGAACAACACACAAACAAAATGCAGATAATATAACAGCAACATAAGTACAACACATGGACAACATAAGAACAACACACAAACAAAATGCAGATAATATAACAACAACATAAGTACAACACATGGACAACATAAGAACAACACACGAACAACATAAGAACAACACACATACAAAATACAGATAATACAAGAACAACATAAGTACAACACACAAACAACATAAGAACAACACACAAACAAAATGCAGATAATATAACAACAACATAAGTACAACACATGGACAACATAAGAACAACACACAAACAAAATGCAGATAATATAACAACAACATAAGTACAACACATGGACAACATAAGAACAACACACGAACAACATAAGAACAACACACATACAAAATACAGATAATACAAGAACAACATAAGTACAACACACAAACAACATAAGAACAACTCACGAACAACATACAGACAATACAAGAACAACATAAGAACAACGCACGAACAACATACAGACAATACAAGAACAACATAAGAACAACGCACATACAAAATACAGACAATACAAGAACAACATACGAACAACACACAAACAACATAAGAACAACTCACGAACAACATACAGACAATACAAGAACAACATAAGAACAACTCACGAACAACATACAGACAATACAAGAACAACATTAGAACAACACACGATCAACATACGGACAATACAAGAACAACATACGAACAACATACAGAGAATACAAGAACAACATATGAACAATGCACAAACAACATACAGACAATTCAAGAACAACATACAGAGAATACAAGAACAACATAAGAACAATGCACGAACAACATACGGACAATACAAGAACAACATACAGACAACATAAGAACAACACACGAACAACATACGGACAAAACAAGAACAACACATGTACAACACACAGACAACATAAGAACAACACACAAACGGCATACGGACAATACAAGAACAACATAAGAACAACCCATGGACAACATAAGAACAACACACGAACAACAGACGGACAATACAAGAACAACCTAAGAACAATACACGGACAACATAAGAACAACACATGAACAACATACAGACAATACAAGAACAACATTAAGAACAACACACAATCAACATACAGACAATACAAGAACAACATAAGAACAATGCACAAACAACATATAGATAATACAAGAACAACACAAGAACAACATAACTACAACACACGGACAACATAAGAACAACATACAGACAATACAAGAACAACACAAGTACAACACAGACAACATACGGACAATACAAGAACAACAAAGAACAACACATGAACAACAGACGGACAATACAAGAACAACATAAGAACAATGCACAAACAACATACAGACAATACAAGAACAACATAAGAACAATGCACAACATACAGACAATACAAGAACAACACAAGTACAACACACAGACAACAGACGGACAATACAAGAACAACATAAGAACAATGCACAAACAACATACAGACAATACAAGAACAACACAAGTACAACACACAGACAACAGACGGACAATACAAGAACAACATAAGAACAATGCACAAACAACATACAGACAATACAAGAACAACATAAGAACAATGCAGAAACAACATACAGACAATACAAGAAGAACACAAGAACAACATAAGAACAACATACAGACAATACAAGAACAACACAAGTAAAACACAGGGACAACATACGGACAATACAAGAACAACATAAGAACAACACATGAACAACAGACGGACAATACAAGAACAACGCAAGTACAACACACGGACAACATAAGAACAACACATGAACAACATACAGACAATACAAGAACAACATAAGAACAGCATACGGACAACATAAGAACAACACACGAACAACAGACGGACAATACAAGAACAACCTAAGAACAATACACGGACAACATAAGAACAACACATGAACAACATACAGACAATACAAGAACAACATTAAGAACAACACACAATCAACATACAGACAATACAAGAACAACATAAGAACAATGCACAAACAACATATAGATAATACAAGAACAACACAAGAACAACATAACTACAACACACGGACAACATAAGAACAACATACAGACAATACAAGAACAACAAAAGTACAACACACAGACAACATACGGACAATACAAGAACAACAAAGAACAACACATGAACAACAGACGGACAATACAAGAACAACATAAGAACAATGCACAACATACAGACAATACAAGAACAACACAAGTACAACACACAGACAACAGACGGACAATACAAGAACAACATAAGAACAATGCACAAACAACATACAGACAATACAAGAACAACACAAGTACAACACACAGACAACAGACGGACAATACAAGAACAACATAAGAACAATGCACAAACAACATACAGACAATACAAGAACAACATAAGAACAATGCAGAAACAACATACAGACAATACAAGAAGAACACAAGAACAACATAAGAACAACATACAGACAATACAAGAACAACACAAGTACAACACAGGGACAACATACGGACAATACAAGAACAACATAAGAACAACACATGAACAACAGACGGACAATACAAGAACAACGCAAGTACAACACACGGACAACATAAGAACAACACATGAACAACATACAGACAATACAAGAACAACATAAGAACAGCATACGGACAACATAAGAACAACACACGAACAACATACGGACAATACAAGAACAACACATGGACAACCAAAGAACAACACACGGACAATACAAGAACAATAATATAAGAACAACATACAGACGACCCCGGAACAAGATATGGGCAATACAAGAGCAACATAAGAACAACACAAGAACAACATAAAACAACACAAGAACAACATAAGAACAACACAAGGACAATACAAGAACAACATAAGAACGGCATACAGACAACCCGGGAACAACAGACGTACAATACAAGAGCAACATAAGAGAAACACACGAACAATATAAGAACAGCACACGAACAACATACAGACATCACTTGAGCTACACAGAAACAACATATGGACAACACATGAACAACACAGAAACAACATATGGACAACACATGAACAACACAAGACCAACATATGGACAACACAAGGATGACATACAGACAACACAGGAACAACACAAGAACAACATACGGACAATTCAAGAACAATATACAGATAACACATGGGCAACATACAGAGAAAACACGGACAACACAAGAACAACATACGGGCAACACTCGAACAACACAGGAACAGCACACAAACATCATACGGACAACACATAAGCAACACACAAACAACATACGAGCAACACACAACACAGGAACAGCACATGAACTACATACAGACAACACATGGACAACATACCGACAACACAGGAACAACACAAGAACAACATACAGGCAACAGAGGAACAACACATGAACGACATACAGATAATACACGGACAGCATACGGACAATCAATCAATCAATCAATCAATTTTTTTATATAGCGCCAAATCACAACAAACAGTTGCCCCAAGGCGCTTTATATTGTAAGGCAAGGCCATACAATAATTATGTAAAACCCCAACGGTCAAAACGACCCCCTGTGAGCAAGCACTTGGCTACAGTGGGAAGGAAAAACTCCCTTTTAACAGGAAGAAACCTCCAGCAGAACCAGGCTCAGGGAGGGGCAGTCTTCTGCTGGGACTGGTTGGGGCTGAGGGAGAGAACCAGGAAAAAGACATGCTGTGGAGGGGAGCAGAGATCGATCACTAATGATTAAATGCAGAGTGGTGCATACAGAGCAAAAAGAGAAAGAAACAGTGCATCATGGGAACCCCCCAGCAGTCTACGTCTATAGCAGCATAACTAAGGGATGGTTCAGGGTCACCTGATCCAGCCCTAACTATAAGCTTTAGCAAAAAGGAAAGTTTTAAGCCTAATCTTAAAAGTAGAGAGGGTGTCTGTCTCCCTGATCTGAATTGGGAGCTGGTTCCACAGGAGAGGAGCCTGAAAGCTGAAGGCTCTGCCTCCCATTCTACTCTTACAAGCCCTAGGAACTACAAGTAAGCCTGCAGTCTGAGAGCGAAGCGCTCTATTGGGGTGATATGGTACTACGAGGTCCTTAAGATAAGATGGGACCTGATTATTCAAAACCTTATAAGTAAGAAGAAGAATTTTAAATTCTATTCTAGAATTAACAGGAAGCCAATGAAGAGAGGCCAATATGGGTGAGATATGCTCTCTCCTTCTAGCCCCCGTCAGTACTCTAGCTGCAGCATTTTGAATTAACTGAAGGCTTTTCAGGGAACTTTTAGGACAACCTGATAATAATGAATTACAATAGTCCAGCCTAGAGGAAATAAATGCATGAATTAGTTTTTCAGCATCACTCTGAGACAAGACCTTTCTGATTTTAGAGATATTGCGTAAATGCAAAAAAGCAGTCCTACATATTTGTTTAATATACGCTTTGAATGACATATCCTGATCAAAAATGACTCCAAGATTTTTCACAGTATTACTAGAGGTCAGGGTAATGCCATCCAGAGTAAGGATCTGGTTAGACACCATGTTTCTAAGATTTGTGGGGCCAAGTACAATAACTTCAGTTTTATCTGAGTTTAAAAGCAGGAAATTAGAGGTCATCCATGTCTTTATGTCTGTAAGACAATCCTGCAGTTTAGCTAATTGGTGTGTGTCCTCTGGCTTCATGGATAGATAAAGCTGGGTATCATCTGCGTAACAATGAAAATTTAAGCAATACCGTCTAATAATACTGCCTAAGGGAAGCATGTATAAAGTGAATAAAATTGGTCCTAGCACAGAACCTTGTGGAACTCCATAATTAACTTTAGTCTGTGAAGAAGATTCCCCATTTACATGAACAATTGTAATCTATTAGACAAATATGATTCAAACCACCGCAGCGCAGTGCCTTTAATACCTATGGCATGCTCTAATCTCTGTAATAAAATTTTATGGTCAACAGTATCAAAAGCAGCACTGAGGTCTAACAGAACAAGCACAGAGATGAGTCCACTGTCTGAGGCCATAAGAAGATCATTTGTAACCTTCACTAATGCTGTTTCTGTACTATGATGAATTCTAAAACCTGACTGAAACTCTTCAAATAGACCATTCCTCTGCAGATGATCAGTTAGCTGTTTTACAACTACCCTTTCAAGAATTTTTGAGAGAAAAGGAAGGTTGGAGATTGGCCTATAATTAGCTAAGATAGCTGGGTCAAGTGATGGCTTTTTAAGTAATGGTTTAATTACTGCCACCTTAAAAGCCTGTGGTACATAGCCAACTAACAAAGATAGATTGATCATATTTAAGATCGAAGCATTAAATAATGGTAGGGCTTCCTTGAGCAGCCTGGTAGGAATGGGGTCTAATAAACATGTTGATGGTTTGGATGAAGTAACTAATGAAAATAACTCAGACAGAACAATCAGAGAGAAAGGACAACACATGGACAACACAAGAACAATATAAGGACAATACAAGAACAACATACACACATGGACAACATGCAGAAACCATATGAACAACACAGGAACAACACAAGAACAATATACAGACAACACAAGAACAACATTCGGACAACACATATACAACACAAGAACAACATATAGACAACACAAGAACAGCATATGGACAACACAAGGACGACATACAGACAACACAGGAACAACACAACAACAACATATGGACAACACAGGAACAACACAAGAACAATATACAGACAACATAAGAACAACATACGGACAATGCACAAACAACATAAGAACAGCACACGAACAACATGTGGACATCACATGAACAACACAGAAACAACATATGGACATCACATGAGCAAAACAGAAACAACATATGGACAACACACGAACAACACAAGAACGACATACAGACAACACAAGAACAACACAGAAACAACATATGGACAACACACGAACAACACAAGAAAGACATACGGACAACACAAGAACAACACAGAAACAACATATGGACAACACACGAACAACACAAGAACAACATACGGACAGCACATGAACACCACAAGAACGACATACGGACAACACAAGAACAACATACGGACAGCACATGAATACCACAAGAACGACATACGGACAACACAAGAACAACATAGGGACAGCACATGAACACCACAAGAACGACATACGGACAACACAAGAACAACATACGGACAACATAAGAACAACATACGGACAACGCACAAACAACATAAGAACAGCACATGAACAACATGCGGACATCACATGAATAACACAGAAACAACATATGGACAACACACAAATAACACAAGAAGGACATATGGACATATGGACACTCTGTTGAAACATTTAAAGTGAAGCTAAAGACCCTTTTGTATAGGCTGGCTTTTACCTAGTTTTTATGGTTTTATGTTTCTGCTGTTTTTAATTTCTCTGTTCTTATGTGAAGCACTTTGTGATTTCTATCTTGAAAGGTGCTATATAAATAAACCTTACTTACTTACTTACTTACAACACAAGAACAACACAGAAACAACATATAGACAACACATGAACAACACAAGAAGGACATACGGACATACGGACAACACAAGAACAACATACGGACAACGTAAGAACAACATACGGACAACGCACAAACAACAGAAGAACAGCACATGAACAACATGCAGACATCACATGAATAACACAGAAACAACATATGGACAACACACAAACAACACAAGAAGGACATACGGACAACACAAGAACAACACAGAAACAACATATGGACAACACAGGGAGAACACAAGGACGACATACAGACAACACAGGAACAACACAACAACATGTGGACAACACAGGAACAACACAAGAAAAACATACGGACAACACAAGAACAACATACGGACAACACAGGGAGAACACAAGGACGACATACAGACAACACAGGAACAACACAACAACATGTGGACAACACAGGAACAACACAAGAAAAACATACGGACAACACAAGAACAACATACGGACAACACAAGAACAATATACAGACAATACAAGAACAACATACAGACAACACATGGACAACATACAGAGAAAACATGGACAACATAAGAACAACACACGGACAACAGAAGAACAACACATGTACAACATATGGACAACACAAGAACAACACAGGAACAGCACACAAACATCATACGAGCAACACACAAACAACACAGGAACAGCACATAAACATCATACAGGCAACACACAAACAACACAGGAACAGCACATGAACAACACACGGACAACACCTGGACAGCATACAGACAACAAAGGAACAACAGAAGAACAATACACGGATAAAGGCCACAAAGAAAGGTTGGGCTTCATTTTGTCTTTACCGGAGTCCACCCGTTGGCGCCGCTCACTAACAGACGGACAACAGACAGTGCACATGTCTGTGTGGTTTGAGTGAAATTTCAGATCAGAGATCACAGACTGATGACAGAGACTCAACTCGGCCTGGAGCCTGGACATGGTGTCTACCAGGCTTCTTCTGTGTCCAGTCTGTAGCCTGGTTGCTCCTGCTAGCACACAGACAAACAAAAGACTTAAGGTTCCAACATGTCCCGCAGCTCCCCGGGGTGTCTGGGTGCAGGTCCTGTCCACAGCAGTAAGTCCTCAGCTGTAACACATCAACAGTTCCATCCTGTTTCTCAGTGCTCTCTGTTGTTAACCACAGTCCCAAACTTAAAGCATCGGGGAAACGTCCTTCTGTTTCCACGGGAGGACAGGAGGCCAGCACTGAGATCTAAATACCCTCTGGTCCCCCTGTGGGACATGATGGGTATTGAGGGAGAGTTTGAATCCAATATCCCCGGGACATGGTACCAAACTGGGAGGCAGCTACAGACAGAGTCGCCATCACAATGAGCAAGATTTGTTGTTTGACTCGGAGTCGAGTTGAATTACTGCATCGCGCGAGTCTAGGTGACCCGTGAGTGGACCCGCTCACGGTCCGTCTGGCTGTAGCAGACTTGGACCAGGGATCAGCATTCAGGACACAAAACACTTCTGTATGGTGCTCACTGTGGAATCACGCAGCGCCTGTTCATGCTCTGATTGCTGCCCCCTACAGGACACTCTAGTTTGACATATGGCAGTGTGTCTTGGCAGTGAGACATCCAGGAGAAGAAAAAACAGAGGAAAGACAGACTTTCCCTGTTGTTCTTTTCCCGCTGAGAGCTGCTTAAGATTTGTTGATAAGCAAATGGGTCTGATGAGAGCGTGGAACCCCGTGTGCACGCGGCGGAACATGACGCTAATCAGCAGCTCCTTGTTTCTGCTGCAGAGTCCCGCAGCAAAAGTTTTAATCTCACTGTCAACATTCCTCTTTATTTGGTGACATATTTCTCAAAGATTTTGATGGACTTGAGCCCACTGAGGTGCTGTGAGGTGCCGGTAACCGACGTGTGTGCAGGACAGGTTTTGTTGTGATGCAGGACACTGAAGTGGACCAGAGGTGGACAGGACTGCTGCAGCGCCACCACCGTCTTTACACAAGAAGCTGCTTTTATTGGAGGTGATGCCTGAACAGCAGCTGGTGTTTTCCACAAAAGATCCTGAGATGTGGATGTGAGCAGGAGCTGCAGGAGCTGCAGGCGCTGCCTATCCAGGAATTGTTTGTGCTGCAGCTACTGAAGCCTCCTGGACCCACAAACCCACGTCCTCAGCAATAAGTCAGTCAGGACACACTGATTAAAAGCAGAAATACATTTGTTCCCGTGTCCCAGGGGCCTTTTCAGCCGGCGCTCGGAGCAAACAAAGAGCAGAACGGGCGAATGCGCTCTCTGCAGGGACGTGAGGAATCTGGGTCAGGCTGGATTTGAATACGCAGCCTTCAAACGTTTGAGGCGAGACAGCCGATAATAAGCTGTTGGATCGGGGTTCATCTTCAGGTCAGGACTGGATTACACACTCAGAATGTTCCACAGCTTCGACATGAAATAACGTGTCGCTCAACAAACACTGAGGTCGACTTCTTGAAGCTGGAAAAGCAAATGTTTCTCATTTAATCTGAGAAACAGAATGTTTTAGCTTTGGATTGTTGGGTTTCAGCTGCATGAATGTCATCAGAAACCAGGTCACATGACTCACAATATCCAATCAGATTCATCCAATTAGTCCAAAGCTCTCGATAATAACTCATGTTTACGCTCTCTACCAGTTTCAAGACGCCACCCTCCACCTCCGGCTCGTGTTTTACCCAGCATGGTTCATGCTGCTGTGGGATTCACTCCTCAAACAGGCCCGGATCGTGGAGGTTTCTGAAGAACATCCAAATCTTTTCAGGATACCTCCAGAAAAAAGTGGAGAATCTCAGAATAACGTCATGCTTGACCCCGGCTCAGGGTTTAGGTCTGGACTCTCGGCTTAATTTCCTCTATGGTTTTCTGGTTTTTGTTTTCATATGTGTATACTTTATCATGTTAGTCTTATTTTAAGTCTTATCTTATTTTGTTTTGCATTCATTCATTCTGTAGTCGGTTATTGTATTTGTTCACTCGTGGTCCTTTAGGTTACATTAGTCTTAGTTTTGTTCTCTTAATCACATTTGTTGTATTATGCTTAGTCGCAGGTTTTTGTTATTTTTGTTCATCTTCAGTGTTGCTCGTCAGATTATGTTCCATTTGTTGTTTATTCAGCAGTCACTGGTTTTGTTTTCTGTTCATCACTTATTCTCTGTTTAACCAATAGTTTGTTTTGACCTTGCTTTTGTACTCCAGCCTCCACCTCACTGTTACCCTGAAGTCTTCCTGTTTTTGACTCTGCCTTTGTTTTACCTGTTTGAACCCTCAATACCGTGTGAATGAACTCTGCCCGGTTTATGGACCGCGTCCCAGCCTGCTCCATGTCTGATACCTCCGCCTGTATGTCTGACTTCCTGTGTGCTGAACCCACTGCCTGTTTATCAGATAAAGCCTCTTATTCTCCTCAACCAGTGTCAGTCCATCACGAGCCCTGACAGATAACAGTCCGATGGAAATTCACCTTCTGGTGTGTCAACATCCAAGATGGCGACCAAAATGGCCGGTATGTAATCACGGATTTATGTATTTACTTATTTTTATTCTTTCATACATTTACTTATGGAAGGTTTTGGAACCACATTTAAGTGTCTAAATATGTGTATGAGATGTGGTGCACTGCTATGAGGACACACAAGGACTCACGAGCACTCATGAGGGTGCACAAGGACACACGAGGACACACAAGGACTCATGAGGACGCATGAGGACTCATGAAGACACACGAGGACTCATGAGGATGCATGAGGACTCACAAGGATGCATGAGGACACATGAGGACTCATGAGGATGCATGAGGACACACGAGGACTCATGAGGATGCACGAGGACACACGAGGACTCATGAGGATGCATGAGGACACACAAGGACTCATGAGGACGCATGAGGACTCATGAGGACACACGAGGACTCATGAGGATGCATGAGGACACACGAGGACTCATGAGGATGCATGAGGACTCACAAGGATGCACAAGGACTCACAAGGACACATGAGGACACATGGGGACTCATGAGGACGTATGAGGACTCATGAGGAAATATGTAGATAACTTCAAGGTAAAGTATGGAGGAACCTTCGTATGTGGAACCTTCGTATGTGGAACCTTTGGATGTGGAACCTTCGTATGTGGAACCTTCGTATGTGGAACCTTTGGATGTGGAACCTTGGTATGTGGAACCCTCATATATGGAACCTTCATATATGGCATGTGTCAGAGAAATTCATCCTCACTGATCGTGTTTCTGGGAAATCAAGAGTTAAGATCATTAAAACATAAATATAAGTTTGATTTGAAATACGGCCAACAGCTAATTAGCTTTTGACATTTCCAAAAACTGAAACTGCTCGTAACGACGAGTTCTTCATGACTTAAAAGTTATAGTAGGACACTTAAATCAGGCGGCTCACATTTCTCACAACACAAATATGTAAAAAATCTAAATAAATACAAACAACAACTCACTTTGGATCCAACATGGCCGCCGTCCAAGTTTCTGACGTTTGCAAACGTGTCGATAATCTTTGTAAGAGTTTCTCGTGTGTTAATACGTACATGTAAACACTTAAATTAGAGGTTTGACCTTTCCAGAAGCAAACATATGTAGAAATAAGTGAATTGGCGCCCATTTTGGACACCGTTTCACAAAGAGGATTTCAGGGAACTTTTATGATGTGATTCTACAGAATTTTTCTCAACCTACTGTGGAAAATTTCAGCTTGTTCCACAAAATTTCCCCCCAAAAATTCCACTAAACCTCTTGATGTGTCAGAGGTGGACGGGTCAAACAGGCGCAGCAGCAGCGTCCAGCAGTTCCTGGATTTCACTCGTCGGTTTTCTGCTGCAGAGAAGATGTTTGATGGTTGTTGTTTTCCACATTTCTTGTCTGTGTTTCCGCACAAACCTCAGGACAGGAAACGTCTCCGAGTCGTCCCGCCGGGGTCACGGCCGCTGACTTCCAGCCATGACAAGAACTCTGTCTCTTCATTCGGTCCCTGCAGCCGTGTGCCGTTCTGCCTCTCTGCAGACGCAGTCAAGCGGCGAGAGCTGCGCCGTGCATTCATAAGGTGAAGTACCTGACTGCTCTCCCAGGGGCGTCCATGCTGCAGCGGCGGAGCGTGGATGCCGGGACTCCTCCGCTGTCTAATCGCGGAGAGATGAGCGATGATTCCTGGCTCATTATTTCTGCAGCCAGACACAGGTTGTCACTTTGCAGAGTCAAAAATAAAATCCCGCTGCCGATGGAGTCGGAGCTCTCGGCAGACGTCTTTATTACTCGGTGTTCCCGCTTCTGACAGCAAGACGCCCTGTTGCACTTCTGTGGATTTAAAACACACGAAAAGATGCAACCGGCAGTCAGTGTCAAAATCATCTCATTTCCAAACGCAGCGTTAATTAGACATGAGGCTTTTGTTTGTTTGTTTGTTTGTGTTGCATTTTGTATAAAAACCACAAAATCAGGCCGAAGTGCGTCGTTTCTAAACGGCTTCTTAATGTTTATCTGCAGGAACTGAAGCGTTCTGCTGAGGGGGACCTGCACTCGGTCCCCTGACAGATGAGATGTTTTAATTAGCATCGCTCGCACTGTGGGTCACCAATGTGCACATCCAACGTGCACATCCATCTGAGACTGTTCAATATTTAATTAAATGGTTCTTGCTTTACAGCTTTGTTCACCTCAGAACACAATTCCCCGAAACACCTTTTATTCAGCGTCCCAATTAATCAGCGCAAAGCACTTAATGAGAAATAGGTGCCAAAGCAATACTCGATAAATCCCCAAAGCATCACTTTGCTGTCTTCTTAAGTGATTTAAAGTCTCATGAAGACGCTGAAGAACAACAGCGATTTCAATAAAAGACAAACACAGCTGTCAAAAACATACAGACGTCTCGAGGAAAGTTCAGAACCACAGACAGAGAACTCAACCTGAGTGTCAGCTCAGGTCTGAGGGCAGGCGCTGGTCCACCTCACCGCAGAACCACCACGGGTCCTGGATGGCCACCAGCTGGGCAGACAACCAGTCCATCTACACCTCTCCAGCATAATTATGCATCTGCTGCAGCCAGGTGACACGTGGGCGTGTCTATGGCCAGGTGACACATGGGCGTGTCCTTCTGTTAAGGTTCTTTTATGTGGTGAGTGATCTCAAAAAGAACTGAACAGGAAACAGATTGAATGTTTCAATGTTGTATTGAAAGGGGCCTACATGGATTACAGAGTCCTCTAAAGCAGCGCTGTACCGTTTGAACAAAGAGCCCCGATTTCTCCCTGCCCTAACTTTTATTCCTGAGTCAAAGCCAGCCCCCATGCGAGTGGTCCTTAGCCTGTCGTAAATCAGTGGCTATGTGACTGACTGGAAAGTGAAGTAGGCGAGTATAAGCGGGTGTCGTGCTCACGTTGTGTTCAAGGTGGTATGTAAAAATTTCATGGTGTATTTGTGTGTCGGTGTGCCAAGCAACCAATCAGAGTGTTCCCATTCTGTTCCACATAGATGTGAATACTTTGGTTTTATCAATTAGACAGCGATAAAAAGCAGTTAGGTTAAGATGAGCTAGTAGCAGCAAATACAAGGACATTTTGGGACTTTGGCCATGCGTCAGCCATTTTGTGGTATGCATCATGGAACACACTTGGCCAGGTGACATGTGGGTGTGTCCATGGCCAGGTGAACTGTGAGCGTGTCCTTGACCTTCTCTCTCTGGGGTCCTCCACACTGAGACACCTGTGTCCTGGATCACGTCCATAGAAACTCCCCACATGGACTAAATGTGGTGTCTGATGTTCCCTCACAGTGTCAGTGATCCTCCTCATCTGAGTCTCACTAAGTAACCGTTCAGTGGACACAAAGTCATTCCAGCAAGGACCAAAGATCCTCCACAGAGACCTGGGACCAAAGACATCCAGTCCTCACCTTAGGACACTGGTTAGAGTCCAGGTCTGACAACCAGACAGGAAGACAGGAAATGAAGCGCAGCACAGGTTCTACCAAGAAGACTTAGGTTTCAGCTCTCCTCACAGTGGAGAATCACTATCACCTGCTAGCTAATCAGAAGCAGCTGTTCTCAATTTCACCACCAACAGTGACCAATAGGAGAGGCTGAAGCCTGCCAGTTTACAGATGCTGTCTGACACTTCCTTGGTTCCTGCGCCCTCCTCCACCCCACCGCCACCAATCGGCCCCCGCCCACTGCCTGGGGGTAGGCTCCGCTCCAAAACACAGACTGTCTCATTTGTACAATCTTACTTATGTAATAAATGTTCATGTGTTATGTGACTTTGTATCATGCAGTACTTGTACTTGTTAAACATTACCAATAGTTTTTATTGTTTTATTGATTGAGTTCTGCCAATGTTTGACCTTTGACCCCTGGATAAACTTCCTGTTTTGCTGCAGTGAAGCTGATTGTAATACTGCACAAACATAGTAAATGATTCAGTCATAGAATTACAGTGACAGTAACATGTGGCCATGTTTTCTCTGTGTGTTAAAGTTTCCTCTGTGTGTTAAAGTTTTCTCTGTGTGTTAAAGTTTCCTCTGTGTGTTAAAGTTTTCTCTGTGTGTTAAAGTTTTCAATGAGTGTTAAAGTTTTCTCTGTGTGTTAAAGTTTTCTCTGTGTGTTAAAGTTTTCTCTGTGTGTTAAAGTTTTCAATGAGTGTTAAAGTTTTCTCTGTGTGTTAAAGTTTCCTCTGTGTGTTAAAGTTTTCTCTGTGTGTTAAAGTTTCCTCTGTGTGTTAAAGTTTTCTCTGTGTGTTAAAGTTTTCAATGAGTGTTAAAGTTTTCTCTGTGTGTTAAAGTTTTCTCTGTGTGTTAAAGTTTTCTCTGTGTGTTAAAGTTTTCAATGAGTGTTAAAGTTTTCTCTGTGTGTTAAAGTTTCCTCTGTGTGTTAAAGTTTCCTCTGTGTGTTAAAGTTTTCAATGAGTGTTAAAGTTTCCTCTGTGTGTTAAAGTTTTCAATGAGTGTTAAAGTTTTTCTGGGTGTTAAAGTTTTCTCTGGATGTTAAAGTTTTCCTTTGAATTTTCTATTTGTACTTGAGTTTTTCCACAGCAGGAACTTTGACTTTTAATTGAGATTAAGGATTAAGGACATGTTGACGCTCAGATGCAGACGTGTCCTCGAGTCCTCCTGCAGCCCTCAGCTGTTTTTGAAGTTGTGTTTTTTGTGTTAGTTCTTGTGATTCGGTGGACGTCAGCGAGGCAGCTGTCAACTGAAGGACAGAAACAAACGCCGGCCTCTTGTCTGAAAGAGGAACTTTCAGCATAATTACAGCAGAACGAGAGGGACGGGCTCAGCGCCGCAGAGAGCGCTGTGTTCCACGCAGCTGGAACAGATGCTTCTGTTGGGACGAGGACAGGATCCACGGGTGATCCTCAGAGACTGATCAGACTTCCTCTGTCTCAATCAAATGAACTCCCAGTGACTGAGTGCACGGAGACAGCGCTCGTCTCCTTCTCGCTGTCACTCCACCTCATCAGCTCAGTGAGCAAGACACAGAGAAGGACGTCACGGAAAACTGATCTTTTTTATTTATTCATTTTTTATTTTTATTTTTTGCAGAGATCACATGTTAATCAAAGGCTTTGATCAGAACTCTGAGCGAACTCGCTCTTCTGAAACAATGTTATTTCTGTAGAGGAAAACAAACATCGCAAACAACATGAGTCACAGAGGGAATCAGCCGGTCAGGGATCAGCTGACAGCAGTGTCCACGGAGACCAGAGACACTTTTATTAAGTCTCACTTCAGATGACGTCTCAGGTGGAATCCATTAGTACCTGATGATTTTCCTGGAGCAGCACTCAGAGAGCTTTTATCACATCCAACCCCATCATCACCACTCAGACGGGTTTTCCCATCAGGTCGATCTTCAGCGCAAGTTTAAGTCCTGCAGAGGTCCATCAGACAGCAGTGTAACAAGAGGTGGAAGATACCTTCAACATCTTTTAGGATATTTAACAAACTGCTGCTGGAAAAGTTCACCTACCTGGACCACTCCTATCCATAAGGGTTCAAATCCCACTCACGCTACCTGTCTGCTTTCTGTCCTGGCCTCAGAGGGGAGTCACAGAGTTTCACTCACTTCACACTATGGAATCTGGAGATAAACTCCTGTCCCAACGGGCCTCAGGGCCGATATTGGACTTACTTCATCTATATAAACACACACTCACCAGTTGTCGTCGGTCTTACTGGGTCTCTAGTCTTTACCTCTTGGTTGTCTCATGAGTCACCACCAGTAGCTGTGATCTTTGGACTCCATATGTCTGCGGTTTCTTCACTGGCAACATTTCTGTCTCTGCATGATTGACAGTTTCTTGTTGTGCTTCTGTTTTATTGGTGAACATGTCCAGAGCAGGTTGTCCCCACACAGAGTCCACTGTTCCATCAGCTGTGAACAGTGAAGTGTTGGTGGCCGTGAAACCGATGCTCTTCTTCTAGCTCTGTAAACAGTCTTTGTTTCAACCTGGAAGACAAGTACCATCCCTATGGACAATAACAAAGGACATGTTGTGCCACCCTTGAAAGGAAACATGGATCTCCTGGATTGCAGCAGCCTCTGTCTTTAGGTTCCTGGTGCTTCCTGTTTTACTGTATGGCTGTGAGACTTGGACTCTAAGCAGTGATCTTAGATGATAACTGGATGTCTTTGGTACCAGGTCTCCGCGGAGCATCCTCAGGAACCACTGGAATGACTTTGAGAAACGGTTACTTAGTGAGACTCAGATGAGGAGGATCATGACACTGTGGGGGAACATCAGACATGTAGGTGTTGAAGACCCCACCTGGCTGGAGAGGACATGCCTGGGTCTCACTGTGGACCTGAGAGGTAGGGATGGACAGACTGTGTTGTGGATGCACCAAGGCACCGCTCCAGCGTGTCCTCCCAGACGTGACGAGACCTAATGCTGCACCTGATCCTGACCCTGTCTGGCTCACGTCTGGGTGGGTGGTGTCCACAGCTTTGTTGCTAGTTGGTGACCAGTTTTGTGATCAGGAACACTCATATTCAGCAAGATGCTGTCATGAAACTGCCAAAAGGCACCGTTAACATCATCACAGTGTGACGCCACATGTCGACAGAGGAGGCGACAAGTGTCAGCGGGCACTGTGGCCTGATGGGAAAGCTGGTCACCATCGAGGTTAACATGTCTGAGCGGACAGACCGACTCGTTCAGTTTGGATTGTGCAGACTTGATCTGCTCGATGCTGTTGGGACATTAAATGTTCTGGACAGATTTAAAGGAAATGCTCTTATTTTGAAATTAGTCACACTGGAATGGAGGCTTATAAAGATTAAACATGAAGTCAGTATGTGTTCATATAAGATAAGAATATTCACTGCAGGACATCAGCAGGCTTACTGCCCTCACACGTGCACGTACACACACACACACAAGTCCGTGCAAATAACTGATGACTGTTCCACATCAGAGGTAAATGTCCAAATGAAAGCAGGACTGCTGACAGTCTGACGTGAACCAAATTCCTGACAGTGATCCTACAGAATGTTCTGTTAGTTGGAGAGTCTGAACAAGCGCAGCGCAGATTTCAGGTTCATCCTGTGCAATTACAAAAAGCTGCTCTAGTGCTAAAAAGTTAGAAAGAGGACTTTAAAAACCTAAACATCTGATGATCCCTGCGTTCAAATGGGACTAAGATGACACTGAAGGAGAAGCTTCCAGAGCCTCGGTCATCCACCCACACGGCGACCTGAACCAGTGCTCGCCGATAATGACCTTTTATGATCTGCTGATGTTTACTGATGTGTTGTGAGGACGAGCGGAGCTGCTGATCAATACTCATTACATATGAGACCCCGGCTGGAGCTGCTGCCTCCAAAATCCAACCATACTGATTTCACATCATTCAGATCAGACTCTGGCACAGTCAAATAAAGTCTGGACTTTGTTAACTCACCATCAGCGGGTTGGTAGAACCTTTTTCCACATGAAAATAATCCTCAGATGCTCAACTGAAGCTTTAGTGGAAGAACACTGAAGGAGTCTTTCCAATCAATTATTAATACTAAAATAATTTAGCACAAAATGTCTGTGTGAATGAGAATCTGTTGAGACGTAAAAATTTAAGTGCTGAAGTCGTCTTAAATATTTATGGAGTGCAAAGAATTTATTGAGTATTAGATTTAGTGTCAGTGGTGTCAACAAGCGTAATATGAGGTTGAGAGCCAAACGTTCCCTGGATGGCCTCAGCTTCCTCTCCGATTGCGGAGAGTAACGGCTCGGTGAGGGAGACTTTTATTCACAGCTTCACTCCGGTTTCAGTGCAGAGATGAGAACCGCATCAGTCTTTGTGAATCTGCTAACTGGGGACAAAACCTGTAACATCTGTGGAATTGTGTTGTTTAATAAAAGTTCGCATTTTATTGTGAGCTTTCATTGTGACCTATCCAAAGCACACCTGTGCAGTAATCATGTTGCTTAATCAGCATCTTGATATGACACATCTGTCAGGATAATGATGATGAAATCTTGTTTGTAGGATGTGACAATGATGATGATGATGATGAAATCTTGTTTGTAGGACGTAATGATGATGATGAAATCTTGGTTGGAGGATGTGATGATAATGATGATGAAGTCTTATTTGGATGACATGATTATGATGATTATACTAAAAACCTGTTTGGAGGATGTGATGATGATGATAATGATGAAATCTTGTTTGGAGAGTGTGATGATAATCATGATCATGATGATAAAATCTTGTTTGGAGAGTGTGATGATGATCATGATCATGATGATGAAATCTTGTTTGGAGAGTGTGATGATGATCATGATCATAAAATCTTGTTTGGAGGCCGTGATGATGATCATGATCATGATGATAAAATCTTGTTTGGAGAGTGTGATGATGATCATGATCATGATGATAAAATCTTGTTGGAGAGTGTGATGATGATCATGATCATGATGATGAAATCTTGTTTGGAGGGTGTGATGATGATCATGATCATGATGATGAAATCTTGTTTGGAGAGTGTGATGATGATCATGATGATAAAATCTTGTTTGGAGGCCGTGATGATGATCATGATCATGATGATAAAATCTTGTTTGTAGGATGTGATGATGATGATCATGATGATGATCATGATGAAATCTTGTTTGAAAGATGTGATGATGATGATAATGATGAGAAATCTTGTTTGGTGGATGTGATGATGATAATGATGAGAAATCTTGTTTGGCAGATGTGATGATGATGATGACGAAATCTTATTTGGATTACTTGATTATGATGATGACTGTGCTAAAAACCTGTTCAGAGGACGTGATGATAATGTTGATGCTGCTGAAATCTTGTCATGGTGATGCTGCGATCTGTTTCCTCACACTCGAGACTTTCCAACATCTCATCTAAAAACAAGTTGTTTGTGGGAGAAACTTTGCTTCCAATCATCTGGCGTGCGCTCGTGTTATTTGTCACACAGATAGTGTTTTGATTGCCTGCCGGTGGAAGTGGTATTATTTCCTAGGAAATTGCTCTGCTTGATCCGCGTTGGCTGAACTCACAAGCTGAGACGAGACATTTCTCCTTTGGTGCATTTTGTAGCGTTGTTCCCTTTTCCTGGACTCACTGAAGTAGCATGACTCGATGTCAAAGGGCTTTGTGGGCAGACTTAAAGTCAATCAGGGCCTGAAACTGATGAGTTCTTCCTGTCGGAATGAAGCAGGTTTCATGGACCATGAGGGGCCTGCAGCAGTGGGACACGGCTGTCACTGAAAGCACGTGTCACCGTGACACGTGCTTTCAGTGACAGCCGTGGGACAGCAGGCGTTTCTGGAATCTGTCCGTGGACAAGTGCAACACTTTGGATGAAAACGTAAAACCAGAAGAGACCCTGAACCACACCCTCAGAGAGGACCGGGTTTGGATTTCAGAGGCAGCTTCAAAGAGAAACGTCACCACACGACTCCAGCTCAGCACAGATGGGCTGATCCGTCTCCATCAGTGAAGTCAATCGGATAATCAACGGCAATCAGCCGCGGCCGTCCCGCTTGAACTCCCCGCCCTCACACATCCAACGGCAATTAATACCTAATATGTGTTAGAAACGGATTAATGACCACATATGGCTGCTTGTCTCAGTCACCATTTGGTTTTGAGGCGGGACAAGTGAGCTGGTAATGATTCTCACTTCAGTTCTTTAATTACAGTCCTGGTTTCTGTGACATCGTTACTGCTGAGACACGGTGCCGTCTGCACCGTCAACCATCTCCAGCCCCGTGCCAGCCATCTGTCCCTTTCTAAAACCTGCTCATCACTTTTACAAACTTCCTCTGCCACATTATTGCTTCTTTTAATGTGTCTAAATGTTTCATCCATTTGAGTATGATATTCTATTAATTGTGTTGTTTAATTGTCAAATAAAGGATAAACAGAGAGTGTGAAAGAGTGAAGGAGAACAGCGCCCCCTGAAGGACGTTTGTTGTCATTGTTCTACAGGTTGTGTGATGTATCAGAGTCAGATCTAGCTTCAGATGGGGGGGGGCAAAGGGTTAAATACTGACTCTAGTCATCATTTTTATTTTAAACACTGTAAATCTTCTGTTTCTTCTGATTCTGCAGCAGCGTTCAAACACCGTCCCCATATTTTATTACACCTTTAGTCATCAGCTGGGGGGGGGGGGGGGGGGGGGCATTGGCAAAACAGGTAAACAGGTCTGGCAACGTGTTCAGATACTGTGCATCACTGCATCCACCAGGACCAGATGTGGTTCTGGTGGATGATCCAACTGATCCAAGCCCACCACTCCAAAGTAACCACATCAGCCTTTTCAGCCAGGTGGAAATGTGGGCGTGTCCTAAGACAGGTGGAAATGTGGGCGTGTCCATGACCTTCTCCAGTCTCTGGGGTCCTCCACACTGAGACACCTGTGTCCTGGATCATGAGCAGAGAAACTCCCCACATGGACTAAATGTGGTGTCTGATGTTTCTTCACAGTGTCAGTGATCCTCCTCATCTAAAAAAGTAACTCCCTTCGGCTGCTCCCTTGTTTTGCACTCGGGATCGCCACAGCAAATCCAAGGTGGATCTGCATGTTGAATTGGCACACGTTTTATGCCGGATGCCCTTCCTGACGCAACTCCACATTACATGGAGAAATGTGGCAGGGGTGGGATTTAAACCCAGAACCTTCTGAACTGAAACCAAGCACATTAACCACTTGGCCACCACCCCTTGTGATCCTCCTCATCTGAGCCTCACTAAGTAAGTGTTCATTGGACACAAAGTCATTCCAGTGGGACCCAAAGATCCTCCACAGAAGAGACATGTACCATGTTGCGCCATCTGTTGAATGAAAGCGGTACTACATTTCTACTTCATGTTCACCAGTGATTTGTTTTGAATTATATCAGTTACAGACTTTAAAAATCGGTTCACCGTCATCAAATTAAATTTTGCCATCGATTTACTGTAAGTGTTTTCTTTGAATCTTGAATCAAGTCCGTGTCTTCAGAATCTTTTCCATCCTGTTTAAAGAGACACAAGTTTATGTTTCTTGTTTAAGAAAATAACACTTTCTGTCTCTGGAAATTCAGGATTATTTTCTTGGAGATGAACTGATATGTTGGTTCCATCAGGGACGTTGTGCCGTTGAGCAAAGCTTCAGATCTTTAGCGTGAAACTGGAAACAATCACACAAGAATTGACTCTGTCCAATCAAGTGGACGGCTGAGTCTGATCAAGCTCACAGGAAGTGATTTATTTTCTATTTGCAGACGTGAAGTCTGAGCTCCAGAGGAGAAAGACAGCCCTGAAGTCCTCAGTCCTCTGTTTGATTGACAGCTGTCTGTGAGGCCATCAATGAAGGAAAAACACCCTGGAACCCCCAAAACATGAAGAAGTCCTCAGACATTTTCCATAGCTCATCGTGTTATTCAAATGTTTGTCGTGTCCTCGAGTCTCCAAATAAAACCTTGGACTTGACATCAGTTGGAAAAGACGCAAAGCTGGAGATGTGCAGCAGCCAATCACATGGGAGTTCAAATAAAAGAGAGAAGAGACAAAGTGATGATTCTGGAAACAACAGGCTGCCGTGAGAAAAAAACAAAATATAGCAGATTTACCCGAGCGCTCTGACTGCACACCCAAATGATTCAGAACCTTTACAGGATTCAGAAATAAATGGAGTTTATTTCTGCAGGACTTTTCTATCTCTCTATCTGCTCTATAATGATGCCTAAGTAGCAAGTAAGTAGCAACACAAATTATCTGGAATTTTGTTTTGGCAAGTTTTCAAGGTCTCTACTGCCATCTACTGGCCAGTAGTGTTCATGGTAGTATTCATCCTGAAGCTGGGCTGATATTTTCAATCACTGTACTCGGTTCCAGCTCAAACTGTACCACAGAACCGCATGGTGTAAAAGTTCAGCACACACAATTTATGTTCTCATACACATTGTACATTCAAAAACCACACGTCGGATTCATGTTTCCAGAAGCAAAAGGTAAACAGAACCTTTTTTTTCAAACTTAATTTACAAAAACTCTCGATAGGAGACATCAAAGTTTAAAAAAAAAAAAACATTACAAGACAGGTCTGCGGTGTTTGCACAGGCACAGTGCGAGAGGCTGGATGCTTGTAGCACTTCAGCAGCGGGATACCCTCACGACGGCCCGACCACAATATCAAAGAGGTTTGATTTTCATCCGACCATACGATTGCCGATCAGGAGGTGGTCGTGAGATGTTAAACGCAGCTCATGACTCCATGTATACTAAACGATGCAGGACGCGCGATTAACCTGAAACTCTGTGTGATCCAAAAAATTCTCGCACAAAAGAAAAATCAGCTGAAAAAGGGCCAAAACTGTCACTGGCACCAGTAGATCATGGCAGTGTTCTGTTTAATTTGACACCGGTTATATCAGATGATTATCTAATTACAACTTGGCTTT
Organism: Thalassophryne amazonica; assembly: GCF_902500255.1. Taxonomy (NCBI): domain Eukaryota; kingdom Metazoa; phylum Chordata; class Actinopteri; order Batrachoidiformes; family Batrachoididae; genus Thalassophryne; species Thalassophryne amazonica. The sequence goes on along the minus strand of NC_047123.1, from coordinate 1,289,470 downwards.
TTTTTTTGAAAATGCGTTTTTTTTACAAATAAAAAATGGCATATTTTACAAAAGCACATTTATCTGTAAACACCAACACACGACACACCTCACATTAATGTGTTGGTTTACATAGAATGAATCAACCAATCAGTGTTACCGGAGGAACATTTTACCCAGAATGCCATCTGTCTGTGTTTGTTATAAAACTTCAGAATTAGTGCATTATTCAACATTAAAAGATATATGTTATATCTTTGACATTAATGGAGTTATTCTATCAGTATTCATTCTATTTATTCACCAAACCATAACTCAGCACTGCTTTACATTCCAAGACCTCGGCCTGACGGCAGCACTGTGATTAAGTAGAGAGTTGAGCTTTTTGGCTCTTCTCAGTTGCTTCTGTGATGGAACCGATGTAGTAAACAGAGGCTTCCAGCAGGGGGCAGGACGCTCAACGACAGAAGTGCTGGCTCATTGTTTGGGTCTGTCGTTGCCTTTGATGCTTTCAGAAGCGATCGTGGTGTTAAAACTGAAAATCAGCTTGTTAGTAGTTGCAAGTGTACCGGAGACAATACTGGAATTTATTGGTTATCTGTAACTTCCGATACATTTTTGGGTGGTTTATCGGTTTAGCTTTATTGAAGATAAATTTTCAGTTATCTGATGATCTGCTATCGAAGTTAATTTTTTGGTTATCTGTGCCCACCACTGACACTCACTCATTCATCTTCAGCTGCTTACTCCAGTTAAGCTCACGGGGGGTGGAGCCTATCCCAGCAGTCAATGAGCATGAGGCTGGTTCACCCTGGACAGGACGCCTGTCTGTCACAGGGTCACATACAGACAGCCGGAAGCCAGAGAACCCGAAAGGAACCCACACAGACATGGGGAGAACATGCAAACTCCACAGGTGGGAACCGATCCCATGACCTTCTTGCTGTGAGGTGAGAGTGCTAACCACTGTGCTACCCAACAGTAGTCACATTTGAGTTTTATTTACATAGAGTTTGTGTCTATGAAATCACAAGATCATGTTCATGTCAACGCCTCAACTCTGTGCAGATTAAAAACAAATATAGAGTCAGTGACTCAAGAAGATGATCGTGAGTGACTGTCAGGATGGATCCATTAAGTCACAGAGCGAAGAACAGAGAAATGAAAAAAGTGCAGAGGTCAGGTCTTTTTTGTGTGTTTGAGAGTCTAACTAAAAAAATCGAAGGAATCAAAGAGCAAAGTCAGCATCCACACTTTGATCCTGATCTACACCAAAACTAAATCAGTTTGACCCAAAGCTGACCTTTCCATAAAATTTTATTGAAATAATTTTTTCAGATATTTGTTGACATACAAACTGACCAACAAGCAAACAGCAGCAAAAATAAAACTCTGTGTGTGTGTGTGTGTGTGTGTGTGTGTGTGTGTGTGTGTGTGTGTGTGTGTGTGTGTGTGTGTGTGTGTGTTGGACAGACGGTAGAGGTGGGCGATACCAGGAATTTTGGTACTGATCCGATACCAAGTAAATACAGGCCCAGTATTGCCGATATCGATACCGATACTTTTTCATATTTAAGCTTCATAGATCCAAGGGATCCAAAAGACCTAGGATAGAATTTTGCCAAACACTGTACGTGACAACAAAATACTTTATTATCATAATCAACATTTTTATTTAAAAAATATCACTCAACACAACTTAAACCAAAATCTCCTGAGGTAGCGGGCTGACAAACCACAATGCAAGGGTGCGCTGCTCCGTGTTGTGTGACACAGCGCAGCGCTGCTCTTACAGACAGAGAGTAGACGTTGATTAATCTGCGTGTGCAGCAGTCAGTGCATGAGGGAGAGAAAAAAGCTTGAGTATTGATCTTTTTACACGAGGATTGTTCAATATCAATACCAGCGTTGGTATCCATATTATCAATATTAGGATCAATCCACCCACCTCTAATGCCGCGTTCACACCGGGAGCGATCACACGCTACAAATTCACGTGGGTTGCTAGGCAACGGACGCGCCTCCTTCGCCCGGTGTGTCACTCTGCTTTTGCTGCGAAAATTCGCCCCGGTGCGTCATCAAATAGGAGAAGCTTCCATTCCGCTCGCCGGCTCCGGTTTTCAGTCAAGTTAACATGACGGACCTTGATCACACGGAGTGAGCTGTTGTGGAAAGCTCCCAATACAGGGAGTATTTGCTGCAGGAGCTGCGTCTGGATGACGGCTGCTTTCAGCGGTCTTTCCTCCTCTGTGGGACCCAGTTTGAGGACCTCCTGTCCCATTCACGCGCGCACATGTAAATAATTAAAAAAAAAAGAAACTCTGCTGCCTGCTGTGGACTGCAGCTCACTCTTCCCCCAAAAAACTCTGTCATAATTGTATTTATAAACCAGTCACCATTTGTTTTATTATACATCTGTGTAGTTATTAAGTAAAATAATCTCCACAGACGATTCACTCGCGCGCGCACGTAAAAAAAAAGAAAAAAAAAAGAAAGAAACTCCACTGCTTGCTGCAGCTGGCTCTACCCCCCAAGAAACTCTGTCATAATTATATTTAGAAACCAGTCACCATTTGTTTTATTATACATCTGTGTAGTTAATAAGTAAAATAATCTCCACAGACGAATCACTCGCGCGCTCACGTAAAATAAAAAAAAAAAACAAACTCCGCTCCCCGCTGCTGTGGTGCTGCTGCTCGCTCCAAAAACTCTGTCATAATTGTGAAATAAAGGACAAAAGAGACATAAGTCCTGGTCACAGGCTGCTACCAGATACAGGACATGTTCACATCTTCAGTCAAACTCCAGACATCTCCATGTCACTACATATTCAGTCCCTGATTGGTCATCGCGGCACAACGAGATGAAAAAGTTCAGATTTTTCAACTTGGGGAGGAGGGCAACGCGACGTGACGAAGCGTAATATCGTGCCACAAACGCGCAAAACGCTCAAAATCGCTTCACTCGCGTCACGCTGTGCGGTTTGGTGCCTAAACGCATCCTTACATAGGGATTACATGGCAACCTGTGGCTGCAGTCGCTCGCGTCGCGCCCGGTGTGAACGCGGCATAACAGACAGCACACATGCAGCCCAGCACAGTGTGAGAATGGTCTTCAAAACATGGATCTATCCATGGATTTTATTCTTTCCTTTCATGCAAACAGGACAAAAGTCTTAACAAAGTGTGTTTCCTCTCCTGAAAGTGTGGAACGGGCCGTGTTTGTGGATTGTGCCTCGGCATCGCATTGTGCTAAGCTAAAATGCTACATGCTATACACTGACCAGTCTTGCTGAGGAACTCGCTTCTGTGATCACGGAGTCGGACAGAAAGGTGACAACGAGTGACCACTATCAGCAGAACAGCCAGGACGTGGGCCAGCTCCCAGCCCTTTGAGTTACAGGCTCAACTAAACTAAACCGATAGCTAAGCAAAGCCCCCAGTGTCAGTGACACGGGTCTGAAGAAGAAGGCTGATGGTAGAACACTGTTATTCTGTGGACAAAAAAAAAAGCACCACACGGTGTCCTACGTGTCCGTGTGTGTGAACACAGCAGGAGTGAAATCAGAGATACCATTCTCACGGTACATAGTCATTATTACTCAGTCTTACTGAGACATATGTGACGTTGTTGTTGTTTAGTTTTTCTGAATACACGGCGGATTACAAAGAGACAGGGACGGACAAATGTTGATCGCAACGTAACAAAATTTCACTTGCAAGCCAAGTAAAAGCCATATTATATTTGTAGACAAAAATCGATTGACTGCGTGTCCTGGAGTGAGACATGGTGTGGACACAGGTAGACTCACTGTGTCGTAGAGTGCGACATGAAATGGACACAGGTGGACTGACCGTGTGTCTTGGAGTGAGACATAACCTGGACAGAGGTGGACTGACTGTGTGTCCTAAAGTGAGATGTGAAGTGGACACAGGTGGACTGACTGTGTGTCCTATAGTGAGACATGAAGTGGACAGAGGTGGACTGACTGTGTGTCTATAGTGAGACGTGAAGTGGACAGAGGTGGACTGACTGTGTGTCTTGTAGTGAGACATAACCTGGACAGAGGTGGACTGACTGTGTGTCCTATAGTGAGATGTGAAGTGGACACAGGTGGACTGACTGTGTGTCCTATAGTAAGATGTGAAGTGGACACAGGTGTACTGACTGTGTGTCCTATAGTGAGACGTGAAGTGGACAGAGGTGGACTGACTGTGTGTCTTGTAGTGAGACATAACCTGGACAGAGGTGGACTGACTGTGTGTCCTATAGTGAGATGTGAAGTGGACACAGGTGGACTGACTGTGTATCCTATAGTGAGATGTGAAGTGGACAGAGGTGGACTGACTGTGTGTCCTATAGTGAGACGTGAAGTGGACACAGGTGGACTGACTGTGTGTCTTGGAGTGAGACATAACCTGGACAGAGGTGGACTGTGTGTCCTATAGTGAGACGTGAAGTGGACACAGGTGGACTGACTGTGTGTCCTATAGTGAGACATAACGTGGACGTGAAGTGGACACGAGTGAATTGACCGTGTGTCCTATAGTAAGACATGAAGTGGACACAGGTGGACTGTGTGTCCTATAGTGAGATGTGAAGTGGACACAGGTGGACTGACCGTGTGTCTTGTAGTGAGACATAACCTGGACACAGGTGGACTAACTGTGTGTCCTATAGTGAGGCGTGAAGTGGACACAGGTGGACTGACTGTGTGTCCTATAGTGAGACGTGAAGTGGACAGAGGTGGACTGACCATGTGTCTTGTGGTGAGACATAACCTGGACACAGGTGGACTAACTGTGTGTCCTATAGTGAGACGTGAAGTGAACACAGGTGGACTGACCGTGTGTCTTGTAGTGAGACATAACCTGCACAGAGGTGGACTGACTGTGTGTCCTATAGTGAGACATGAAGTGGACACAGGTGGACTGACTGTGTGTCTTGTAGTGAGACATAACCTGGACAGAGGTGGACTGACTGTGTGTCCTATAGTGAGGCGTGAAGTGGACACAGGTGGACTGACTGTGTGTCCTATAGTGAGGCGTGAAGTGGACACGGGTGGACTGACTGTGTGTCCTATAGTGAGACGTGAAGTGGACAGAGGTGGACTGACTGTGTGTCTATAGTGAGACGTGAAGTGGACAGAGGTGGACTGACTGTGTGTCCTATAGTGAGACGTGAAGTGGACACAGGTGGACTGACTGTGTGTCCTATAGTGAGACATAACGTGGACGTGAAGTGGACACGGGTGAATTGACCGTGTGTCCTATAGTGAGACGTGAAGTGGACACAGGTGGACTGACTGTGTGTCCTATAGTGAGACGTGAAGTGGACACAGGTGGACTGACTGTGTGTCCTATAGTGAGACATAACGTGGACGTGAAGTGGACACGGGTGAATTGACCGTGTGTCATATAGTAAGACATGAAGTGGACACAGGTGGACTGTGTGTCCTATAGTGAGACGTAAAGTGGACACAGGTGGACTGACCACTTTTATGGCTAAAAATAGCTCTGAGTCTGTATTTTTCAGACGCTGTATGAATTTCTTTTTTTTATCAGCTCCATCAGAACTCAGAGGAGATAAAGAGTTGAAGTCATGATTCATAATGTGCTAAATATGTTTTTTTTTTAAATATATAGTGTTGATCAGACTGACATATAACCTTTAAGAAGCAAAGCAGATGTTCAGTAAAGTGTCTCATGATCCTTTCTTGTGTTTTGATGTCTTCTTGTAATCTGATCTGAGTTTCAGAGGATATTTCACATTATATTAAAGTGATAAGTTGAAGAGGCAAATAAAATGTGAATAATTATCAGAGAGAAGAGATTCAGTTTGAGGAGCCAAAAGTTGCTAACTTTCTCATAAAACATCATCGATCATCAAATATTTCAATATGTCTGACAGCGGGAACAGGTCCTGATCACGCAGGAGGATTTTCCACTGAGGATCGTTTCCAAGGATGATACCAGAAACCGGAGGAGGTCCTTCATGTCACTGTGTGACATGGAGCTCGTGAGTGAGACACTCTGGACACCTGACAAGATGTTCACTGATCTTAGCAGTGACCTTCATGTCTCTGGGTCCTCGGACTTTCAGCTCCAGAGACGTCTGGCAAGATCATGAGGACCGGATGTCTTTGGTCCCAGGTCTCTGTGGAGGATCTTTGGGTCCCACTGGAATGACTTTGTGTCCAATGAACGGTTACTTAGTGAGACTCAGATGAGGAGGATCACTGACACTGTGAGGAACATCAGCTATGACAGTTTGGCCCTCAGCCATACACCAAACCATCCAGCAGGTGGAGACATGTCCAGGAAATGTTAGACAAAGTAAAGCTGCATTGACTGATCTGGTGCGTTGGTTGACTGATCTGGTGCGTTGGTTGACTCGGGGGGACAGTGATCATCTTCATTGTGAAACATAAATACTTTCCGTGTGAGTGAGTCCTTCAAGTTTGCCAAGATGATCCTATAAACTCCCCAGTCGGACCGGGAGTGACATGTTTAGCCGCATGTTCTCCTTGAATTGCTGGCTGTCTGAGTGGTGTCCAAAAAATGAGGTGGGCTTCATTGATAATTGGCAAAGCTTCTGGGGAAAACCTGGTCTTGTTAGGAGAGACGGCATCCATCCCACTTTAGAGGGAGCAGCTCTCATTTCTAGATATCTGGCCAATTTTTTGGGATCCTCCAAACTGTGACTGTCTAGCGTTGGGACCAGGAGGCAGAGCTGTGGTCTTATACACCTCTCTGCAGCTTCTCTCCCCCTGCCATCCCCCTATTACCCCATCCCCGTAGAGACGGTGCCTGCTCCCAGACCACCAATAACTAGCAAAAATCTATTTAAGCATAAAAATTCAAAAAGAAGAAATAATATAGCACCTTCAATTGCACCACAGACTAAACAGTTAAATGTGGTCTATTAAACATTAGGTCTCTTTCTTCTAAGTCCCTGTTGGTAAATGATATAATAATTGATCAACGTATTGATTTATTCTGCCTAACAGAAACTTGGTTACAGCAGGATGAATATGTTAGTTTAAATGAGTCAACACCCCCGAGTCACACTAACTGTCAGAATGCTCGTAGCACGGGCCGAGGAGGAGGATTAGCAGCAATCTTCCATTCCAGCTTATTAATTAATCAAAAACCTAGACAGAGCTTTAATTCATTTGAAAGCTTGTCTCTTAGTCTTGTCCATCCAAATTGGAAGTCCCAAAAACCAGTTTTATTTGTTATTATCTATCGTCCACCTGGTCGTTACTGTGAGTTTCTCTGTGAATTTTCAGACCTTTTGTCTGACTTAGTGCTTAGCTCAGATAAGATAATTATAGTGGGCGATTTTAACATCCACACAGATGCTGAGAATGACAGCCTCAACACTGCATTTAATCTATTATTAGACTCTATCGGCTTTGCTCAAAAAGTAAATGAGTCCACCCACCACTTTAATCATATTTTAGATCTTGTTCTGACTTATGGTATGGAAATAGAAGACTTAACAGTATTCCCTGAAACTCCCTTTTGTCTGATCATTTTTAATAACATTTACATTTACCCTGATGGACTACCCTGCAGTGGGGAATAAGTTTCATTACACTAGAAGTCTTTCAGAAAGCGCTGTAACTAGGTTTAAGGATATGATTCCTTCTTTATGTTCTCTAATGTCATATACCAACACAGAGCAGAGTAGCTACCTAAACTCTGTAAGGGAGTTAGAGTATCTTGTCAATAGTTTTACATCCTCATTGAAGACAACTTTGGATGCTGTAGCTCCTCTGAAAAAGAGAGCTTTAAATCAGAAGTGTCTGACTCCGTGGTATAACTCACAAACTCGTAGCTTAAAGCTGATAACCCGTAAGTTGGAGAGGAAATGGCGTCTCACTAATTTAGAAGATCTTCACTTAGCCTGGAAAAAGAGTTTGTTGCTCTATAAGAAAGCCCTTCGTGAAGCTAGGGACATCTTTCTACTCCTCACTAATTGAAGAAAATAAGAACAACCCCAGGTTTCTTTTCAGCACTGTAGCCAGGCTGACAAAGAGTCAGAGCTCTATTGAGCTGAGTATTCCATAACTTTAACTAGTAATGACTTCATGACTTTCTTTGCTAACAAAATTTTGACTATTAGAGAAAAAATTACTCATAACCATCCCAAAGATGTATCGTTATCTTTGGCTGCTTTCAGTGATGCCGGTATTTGGTTAGACTCTTTCTCTCCGATTGTTCTGTCTGAGTTATTTTCATTAGTTACTTCATCCAAACCATCAACATGCTTATTAGACCCCATTCCTGCCAGGCTGCTCAAGGAAGTCCTACCATTATTTAATGCTTCAATCTTAAATATGATCAATCTATCTTTGTTAGTTGGTTATGTACCACAGGCCTTTAAGGTGGCAGTAATTAAACCATTACTTAAAAAGCCATCACTTGACCCAGCTATCTTAGCTAATTATAGGCCAATCTCCAACCTTCCTTTTCTCTCAAAGATTCTTGAGAGGGTAGTTGTAAAACAGCTAACTGATCACCTGCAGAGGAATGGTCTATTTGAAGAGTTTCAGTCAGGTTTTAGAATTCATCATAGTACAGAAACAGCATTAGTGAAGGTTACAAATGATCTTCTTATGGCTTCGGACAGTGGACTTATCTCTGTGCTTGTTCTGTTGGACCTCAGTGCTGCTTTTGATACTGTTGACCATAAAATTTTATTACAGAGATTAGAGCATGTCATAGGTATTAAAGGCATTGCGCTGCGGTGGTTTGAATCATATTTGTCTAATAGATTACAGTTTGTTCATGTAAATGGGGAATCTTCTTCACAGACTAAAGTTAATTATGGAGTTCCACAAGGTTCTGTGCTAGGACCAATTTTATTCACTTTATACATGCTTCCCTTGGGCAGTATTATTAGACGGTATTGCTTAAATTTTCATTGTTACGCAGATGATACCCAGCTTTATCTATCCATGAAGCCAGAGGATACGCACCAATTAGCTAAACTGCAGGATTGTCTTACAGACATAAAGACATGGATGACCTCTAATTTCCTGCTTTTAAACTCAGATAAACTGAAGTTATTGTACTTGGCCCCACAAATCTTAGAAGCATGGTGTCTAACCAGATCGTTACTCTGGATGGCATTTCCCTGATCTTAGTAATACTGTGAGAAATCTTGGAGTTATTTTTGATCAGGATATGTCATTCAAGCGCATATTAAACCAAATATGTAGGACTGCCTTTTTGCATTTACGCCAATATCTCTAAAGTCAGAAAGGTCTTGTCTCAGAGTGATGCTGAAAACTAATTCATGCATTTATTTCCTCTAGGCTGGACTATTGTAATTCATTATTATCAGGTTGTCCTAAAAGTTCCCTAAAAAGCCTTCAGTTGGTTCAGAATGCTGCAGCTAGAGTACTGACGGGGACTAGCAGGAGAGAGCATATCTCACCCGTGTTGGCCTCCCTTCATTGGCTTCCTGTTAATGCTAGAATAGAATTTAAAATTCTTCTTCTTACTTATAAGGTTTGAATAATCAGGTCCCATCTTATCTTAGGGACCTCGTAGTACCATATTACCCCATTAGAGCGCTTCGCTCTCAGACTGCGGGCTTACTTGTAGTTCCTAGGGTTTGTAAGAGTAGAATGGGAGGCAGAGCCTTCAGCTTTCAGGCTCCTCTCCTGTGGAACCAGCTCCCAATTCAGATCAGGGAGACAGATACCCTCTCTACTTTTAAGATTAGGCTTAAAACTTTCCTTTTCGCTAAGGCTTATAGTTAGGGCTGGATCGGGTGACCCTGGACCATCCCTTGGTTATGTTGCTTTAGACGTAGACTGTGTTTCATAATTATTGTATGGCCTTGCCTTGCAATGTGGAGCGCCTTGGGGCAACTGTTTGTTGTGATTTGGCGCTATACAAGAAAAAAGTTGATTGATTGATTGATAAATCCGGCTCCTGTGTGAGATCAAGATGCTGATTAAACAGCATGATTACTGCACACGTGCTCTCTCGAAGGAATGTTGTCCAACAGTCCATTAGTCCAGTGTAGACTGGAGGAAACATGGTTCAGACGTGGAGAACTAGCGTTCACGATCATACGATACGATATGAAAACTTTACATGACGCTGATCAAAGTGAGTCATTGTGAAAAGACTGAGATGGACGGCTGAGGACAGGCTGATGATTGACAGCTGTCACTGTCGTGATGATGGGGCTAAAGGCTGTGTGCAGTCAACAGAACAACCACAACAACCGTGTGACCCGTCGTTCACCGTGCTCACGGTTACCAGTAACAGTTACCACAGCAACAGATGTCGTTCTTCACACGTTCGTCACGTGGCGCCACGTGAAGGACTCAAACTGTGCGCAGATGTTTGTATGTAACATTTAACATGTGGAGTTTGATGTCCTGCGGCTGTGACTGTTGAAACTATTCTGCTGTGAGCACAAGGACCTGATGCAAAAGCTCGACATCGTTCCCACAGCAACAGCACCGCATATTTTTGGATAGTTGTGTCTTACGTTGTTGTAAAGGACACGGTGAGGTCGTGACCTTAAAGACTGCAGGTCTGCAGCCTGCAAACGAGATTTGCTGTTTGTGACCACAGCGCGCACACAGATCAGCGCGCACACAGATCAGCGCCGTCAGAGCGCGTGTGAGCTTCCACTCTCAGCATGTCACCCTGCAGACGCTGATTCATGTGGTTCTTTTACTGGACGTGGACAGACGAATAATCCGAGTGAATATTTGTGTGTTCTGCTGTGTGTGTGTGTGACAGGAGGCGTTCTGCAGCAACACGAGACACCGGACGCCGCTGCTCGCCGGCCGGACGCACACAAACACACAAACACACACATAAGAAAAATAAGAAGAATTAATCATTTTCCGGCAGATTTCACTTTTAACAAGAGATTTTGTCATGGAAAGCCGCGCGGAGGCTTCGCACGTCACGACCGATTTGCTGATGGAGCGAGACAAAGGAACACCTCCGTTTCGGTGTGTCATGGGACAAGTTGGGACATGCCTATCTCGGCTTTCAATGCTTACCAGTCCAGTAAGTATCAGAGAAATTGTGGAGAGCTGGACATGTCCCAACTTGTCCCATGACACGCCGAAACGGAGGTGTTCCTTTGTCTCGCTTCCAAAGCGAATCGGTCGTGACGCGCGAAGCCTCCGGTGAAATCTGCCGGAAAATGGCTGATGTCCAGCTCTTGTGATAACCAGAGAAAGAGCACACGACGGTCTCGTATCCACAGAGCCATCCGTTTAGAAATGGTCCGGTGGTTTGTGCCGCGTCGTCGCAGCTCGGAGCGCGGCGCGCCGAGCGTCCTTAAAGGGGTCCTTAAAGCTGTAGTAACAGTCCTTATTCTCTGTGAAGCCCATAAAATTTTCACCGAAAGCCAGATAAATTTTTCGAATGGTTTCCAGGTGCCAGTCTCTAACAGCTTCTGAAAAAATTCTGATGGAAAAAAAGTCCTTTTCATTCCGCCATTTCCAGACAATGAAAATCCGACGAGGGGGTGGGACCACTCCTTCCCAAGGCGTGCTCACAGGCGAATGACGTAACCGACAGGCGTGGAAAAACTCACGCGTGCGCACGAGGGTTCAAGCTTGTCTGACGTAAAAACATATGAATCAAATCAATATAGTCTTTGAAAAAAATAAAAAGGACCGTTACTTTATTGACAGACCTCGTAATAGTGTGTATATGACAACAAGAACCTAAACAATTTATAAACACATAAAGACAGTAAATTAACATTAAAATTCACATAATTAAAAGAAAATAAAAGGGTTGAGTCTGTTGAGGTCAAAGGTTCCAAAAACATTCTGGACTCAAACAACATTCAAAGTCATCAGAAACTTTACACTGTAAAAAACATCAGCTACTGATTTTATAAACACGACCCAGTCTAAAGCCCGGGAGTACCACAAACTACAGGAACCACAGGAGTACCTCAAACTACAGGAACCACAGGAACCACAAACTACAAGAACCACAGGAACCACAAACTACAGGAACCACAGGAGTACCTCAAACTACAGGAACCACAGGAACCACAAACTACAAGAACCACAGGAACCACAAACTACAGGAACCACAGGAGTACCTCAAACTACAGGAACCACAGGAACACCTCAAACTACAGGAACCACAGGAACCACAAACTACAGGAACCACAGGAGTACCTCAAACTACAGGAATCACAGGAACCTCAAACTACAGGAACCACAGGAACCTCAAAATACAGGAACCACAGGAACCTTAACCTACAGGAACCACAGGATGCTCAAACCACAGGAACCACAGGAACCACAAACTACAAGAACCACAGGAACCACAAACTACAGGAACCACAGGAGTACCTCAAACTACAGGAACCACAGGAACACCTCAAACTACAGGAACCACAGGAACCACAAACTACAGGAACCACAGGAGTACCTCAAACTACAGGAACCACAGGAACCACAAACTACAAGAACCACAGGAACCACAAACTACAGGAACCACAGGAGTACCTCAAACTACAGGAACCACAGGAACCACAAACTACAGGAACCACAGGAGTACCTCAAACTACAGGAATCACAGGAACCTCAAACTACAGGAACCACAGGAACCTAAAACCACAGGAACCTCAAAATACAGGAACCACAGGAACCTCAACCTACAGGAACCACAGGACGCTCAAACCACAGGAACCACAGGAACCTCAAACCGCAGGAACCACAGGAACCACAAACCACAGGAGTACCTCAAACTACAGGAACCACAGGAGAACCTCAAACTACAGGAACCACAAACTACAGGAACCACAGGAGAACCTCAAACTACAGGAACCACAGGAACCTCAAAATACAGGAACCACAGTGACCTCAAACTACAGGAACCACAGGAACCTCGAACCACAGGAACCTCAAACCACAGGAACCACAGGAACCTCAAACCACAGGAACCACAGGAACCTCAAACCACAGGAACCTCAAAATACAGGAACCACAGGAACCTCAAACCACAGGAATCACAGGAACCTCAAACTACAGGAACCACAGGAACCTAAAACCACAGGAACCTCAAAATACAGGAACCACAGGAACCTCAAACCCCAGGAACCACAGGAACCTCAACCTACAGGAACCACAGGATGCTCAAACCACAGGAACCACAGGAACCTCAAACCGCAGGAACCACAGGAACCACAAACCACAGGAGAACCTCAAACTACAGGAACCACAGGAGAACCTCAAACTACAGGAACCTCAAACTACATGAACCACAGGAGAACCTCAAACTACAGGAACCACAGGAACTACAGGAACCTCAAAATACAGGAACCACAGTGACCTCAAACTACAGGAACCACAGGAACCTCGAACCACAGGAACCTCAAACCACAGGAACCTCAAACCACAGGAACCACAGGAACCTCAAACCACAGGAACCTCAAAATACAGGAACCACAGGAACCTCAATCCACAGGATCCACAGGAAGCTCAAAATACAGGAACCACAGGAACCTTAAACCACAGGAACCACAGGAACCTCATACTACAGGAACCACAAACCACAGGAACCACAAGAACCTCAAACCGCAGGAACCACAAACCAAAGGAACCACAGGAACCTCATACTACAGGAACCACAAACCACAGGAACCTCAAACCGCAGGAACCACAGGAACCACAAACGACAGGAACCACAGCAACCTCAAACCACAGGAACCACAAATCACATGAACCTCAAACCACAGGAACCACAAATCACAGGAACCTCAAACTACAGGAATCACAGGAACCTCAAATCACAGGAACCACAAATCACAGGAACCTCAACCCACAGGAACAACAGGAACCACAGGAACCTCAAACTACAGGAACCACAAACCACAGGAACCTCAAACCACAGGAACTACAAATCACAGGAACCTCAAATCACAGGAACCACAAACCAGGTGTGTTCTCACAGGAACCATCCCTGTTCTGAAGCTGGCTTGGCGTCGGTGGAAATATGGCCCCAGTGCATTTGGCAGTCGTCTTTAAAGGTCATATCTCGCTCCAGTCAACACGGTTTAAAAATATTCTGCACCAGATTATAAATCGTTTCTTCCAGCTGTTTAACTTGTGTGAGTCCTGATGAAGCTGCTAAAAGTAAAATAAGATGGAGTGCATCTGAAAAATGCACAACAGATTCACAGCCATTTAGATTCAGAAACATGACGTAACGTCAGGAACCAACCTGGTCAGTCTGCTGGTGTCCATTTACAGTCCACTTCATGTCTTACACCAACAGTCCATCCGGGATGCTTTTTGTCTACGAATGAATGACTTAAATATGATTTTAATTTGGGCTTCCAAGTCAAATTCTTGTATTTTATGATCGACATATGTCCGTCTCTGTAACAGGGAGTATATTCAGGGGACAGAAACATCACATATGTCTCAGTAACACTTAATAAGAATAATCATAATTACACACTGTGAGGGCCATGTAGAAATATCGATCAGCGGTGTGGGTCACTGTCATTTGTCTCCAGTAAACAGTGTTCCAAAGCACGCTGTTCCTCCACAGTAAACGACGTTCCAATAAACAGCGTTCCTCTGTCAGACTAACCGGCTCCTGGTAGCTTGACGGTCCACAGTACACACAATGATAACACAAACGTCTGGAAGCTGGCTCTCCTTTTAACAGCGATCGCCGTCGTCACTCATCGACAGTCATCACCACGTTGTCTCTGCCTCTCCAAGATCACGGAGGTGGTTTCCTCCACGAGACTTGTCAGAGTCCCACATGTAGCTGCTTAGCTTAGCATCATGTGATGCAGGGGTTAAAACCATATCGGTCTTGTCCGAGTTTAAAAGTAAGAAATTGCTGAACATCCAGTGTTTCACTGACGCAAGGCAATCCTCAAAGGATTTTATGTGTATGAGATTACCAGCAGTTATCGGCATGTACAAGCATCATCATCAGCATGAAAGGTAATCCCAAAACGGTGCAATATATGTCCAAGTAGTACTACATAACGGGAGAAAAGCAGGGGGCCTAAGACTGACCCCATATCTCATTCTCATGTCACTAAGGTTAGAGGTAGTGTTACTGTACAAAACACAGTGAGAACGACTGGTTAAGTATGACGTCAGCCATGCAAGGGCACTCCCAGTAATCCCAAAATGATTTTCCAGCCTATCAAGTAGAATATGATGATCCACTGTATCAAATGCAGCACTGAGATCTAAGAGCAACAGAACCGTAGTGGTGTCTGGATCCATTGTAAGCAGAAGATCATTCACCACTTTAGTGAGAGCCGTCTCTGTGGAATGATATTTTCTAAAAGCAGACTGCAGTGGCTCAAAGAGATTATTCTCAGTAAGATAGTCCACGAGCTGCCGTGACACCACATTTTCCAGAATTTTAGAGCAAGATGATAGATTTGATATCGGCCGATAATTTTTCAATACACTAGGGTCAAGATTAGGTTTCTTAAGTAATAGTTTAAATCACTGCAGATTTGAAACATTTAGGAACAGATCCAGAAGTTAAGGAGAGATGAATAATTTCCAGCACAGTCGGCCCAAGAGTGGACCACAGGTCCTTAAACAGTTTTGTTGGTATAGGATCAAATAAACAGGTTGTGCTTTTTGTAGACGTTACGAGTTTTGTCAGCATGCCTAGTGAGATACTATCAAATTCTGTAAATCTAGGTAATACCTCAGTAGTGGCGCCCACCTCAATAGCAGGGTGTAGTGGCTGGATTAAGGCATGCTGGGATATATTTAACCTGATGTCTTCTATTTCTTCTCAAAGTAATCCAGGAAATCTTGTGCTGTAAAAGGAGAGCGAACTACAGGTGGTTGTCCATGCAAAAGTGTTGCCACCGTGTTGAACAAGAACTTTGAGTTATGCTTGTTTTTATTGATCAAATCAGAGTAGTAGGTCCACTTTGTAGCCAATAATGCATGTTTATAGTCTATATGCTTATACAGCATCACGCCACACAAGGTGGAATACTTCTAATTTTAAACTACGCCATTTCCGTTCTAGACCTCTTGCATTATGCTTGAGGTCACGCAAGTAGTCATTGAACCAAGGTGACTGTGTTTTGGGGGGGTGTTTAATAAAGATGGTGCAATCATGTAGAGTGTCGCTTTGAGCACTGAGTTTAAACTATCCACAAGACTGTCTACTGACTGGTCAGTAGACTGAATAGTACCGTTTAGTTCAAAATGAGCTTTGGGCTCATGGACGATGTAGAGCAGGTAGCTGAGTGGATAAGGAGATGGCCTGTCAGTCCAGAAATTTGGGTTCAAATCCTGCGCATGCTACTTGTCTGTGTCCTTGGACAAGACACTAAATGGTCCACCCAGCTGTGAATGGGCTCCAGCCTCCCCTGGGGAAGTAAGCTGTTTGGGGCAGGTGTCCTGTCCAGGGGAGTCGTAGACTTTTATTGTCTTGGTGCTGTGGAGTCCAGAGATGAACACCAACAGGCCTCAGAGCCTATGTCAGACTTACTTCTTCTCGTGGATGATAACTCCATCAGGCGTGACATCATCTCTGCAGGACCGACCTCAGCTGCTCGTTTATGAACACCGGCCTCATTATCCATCACCAGCGTTGATCTGTAAGACCATGTGCTAAGGTTTGTTTGTCTTACTTAAAGCCTGATGTCAGGATGTCCAATCATGGAATTAACAGTGTCCACAGATGATGATTATTTTGTACCACGGGTGTGTTTGATGCTTGTCCCGTGTCACAGCCAGCATTTACGTTCCTCTGCAGCACATCAGCTCTTTCACAGACCTCTGCAGAAGCAGACCCTGACAAGTCCTCCCAAAAGTGCTGATCTCCTGCTTTTACACTGGATAGATGTCTGCTGCCGGCCACATTGCGTCGGAGCCGGAAAATAAGCAATTTCTCCTTGGCTTGGGCCTCCTCGGTCGGCAGCGTGGATATGTGACCTCTGCTTGACAGTTTTGCTGATGTGCGTGCTGAGGCCAGCGTGTATAAATGAATCTCAATTTCCTTTATTAATTTCAGACGTCACTATAAATTTGCCTCTAAGTGGACCTGACCCGAAGCTTCAGCTCAGCACCACACACGTGGAAAAGACTCCCCTCACGTGCACGTGCACAACATTTTAAACATGACATTGAAGGTGCAGAAGCGACCTTTGACTTGTTATTAGCATGTAAGAAAAAAGTTATTTTGAAATACACAGTCAGATTATTCTGAGGAGATTTAATCCTCACAGTGTGGCTCAAGTTTATTAAAAATTAAAAAAGAAAGACAAAACTTTGGAGAAAGAAGAAAGAAAACAGGTAGCAAACGTGCACAAACTGCAGCTGTGGACTCTGGTGGATCTTCTAGCTGTGAAGCCACAGCAGATCGTCCATCTCCATCGCATCCTGTCCTCTGTGTCTTCCTCTGTCTCACCAACCATCTGCATGTCCTCCCTCAGCATGTCCATAAATCTCCTCTTTGTCTTCCCTCTTCTCCTCCTGCCTGGTGGCTTCATCCTCAGCACCCTTCTCCCTATATACCCTGGGTCCCTCCGTTGCACATGTCCAAACCATCTCAGTCTCACTGCTTCTGAACTGAAGCTCTCCACATGTACTCTATGTTGCTCCAGAATGACTTTCATTCCCTTTCTCTCCAGAGTGGAACTCCACCTTTCCAGGCTTGTCTCAATCTGCACTCACTGCAGATCACAGTGTCATCTGCAAACACGGTAGTCCACAGAGCCTGCTGTCTGATAAATGCTCGAGCACCTTCTGACCAGCAGAAAATACAGCTTTTCAGTGAAAGCTCCAAAAAAAGGTGACACTGTGGCCTGTTTCATCCACAGACAGCTAGCCAAAGCAGGACTGAAGGCCAGATTTTGTTTTCATTATTAAAGTGTACAGTGTGTGTGTAGATCCAGAAAACCAGCATAAATGAACTCAGAATAACCCGCCGTGTGACAGCCACGGGCACATTCAGCCTGCCAGAGCCGCTCGGCCCCGGCAGAGGAGGGGAATAACTTCATCGGAAACATGATGGCATCTGTCTGTCAAGCAGCAGACTCCTCATTACAGGCAGTTTCTGTGACTGGTTGTATAGACATCAGCTGTCACAGTTCATCAGCAAAGGTAGGAGCAAAATAAGCAGCTGCCATCAGTCTCCTCAGCTGCAAAGGAGCCGTGTGGAGATAAATGCTGGCCCACAGTGGAAACACTCAAAGGCTCAGTGCCAGTGTGCAGCGAGACACCTGATCTCACATTCACAGACACAGCAACAAAAACCGTCATTATCATCCAGGTCGCTTAAAGAAGGACCAACACCAGGAGTTTGATCTTCCACAGTCATAAGTCACAGAGATCAAGCTGAATGGAACCTGGTTGGGCACACGGTCCCTCCAATCACAGCCACTGAAGCTGGAAATTCCTTCAGAGTTGTCATGGGTGATTTGGTGCCCCCCCCCCCCCCCCGGTGCACACTTGCTCCATTTTTGAGGATCCTAGTCTGACTTGCTGTCCTGTGACACTCTATGCTCATGTATTAATCACTTTAAATGAACTACAAGGAATTTTTATTATGTCCAGCCGCTGAACTCTTAAAGCCACAGTGTGTCAGGTTTAGTGTCATCTAGTGGTGAGGCTGCAGACAGCAGTTTGCTTGTTTGCTGATGGGGATTCTTGCTCAAACTGGTTGGTTTGTGCTAGCAACCAGTCGACAGTATGTCAACCACAATAACAACACTTAAAACCCCAAACCCTGAACTCCATATGTCTTAAAATCTTAGTGACCGGCCAATAGTTTTCTCATCCCCCCCCAACGTGTCTGTTGAGCCCTTTCAGGTCATTACATCATTGCGACATAACAGCACTGTCAAACGGTCTAAACTGTCTGGTGCCCAGGGGAGGAAAAAAGCAAAGAGGAGAAAAAATGAGACCAAGACAGAGGTACAGATCACTAAGACTGTAAATTGTTGTGCTGCAATGCATTGCATTATGGGAGTTCAGGGTTTTGAGGTTTTTAAGTGTTTTTATTGTGGTTCATGTTAGTTTAACAGTGTTGTTAGTGCTGTTGATTTCTTGTGTTATGTAGTTCAATTGGTTTAGTCGGTTTGCTTGAGTGTCATGTTGCCGTTACTATAACTGTAAAGCGCACTGTGTTTGATGACTTCCGCTACTGTCTCTCTGCTACTGTGTGTAAAAATAAAAGCACCTCCTTTTGGACAAAAGCTCTGGCTCAGTCTTTGTTCTTCCACACAGTTACCCACAAAAATATGATGAATTATTTTTTCCGATGCATTGCATCAGGTAGCTAGCAGTGTTAATATGCCTTCATCCATGGTTTGCTAATTCTTGAGGCATTCTGGGGTGAGTTTCCCCTAAACCGACCTATCCAAAATAAACTGTGTTTCGTGAGGGTGGGAATAGTTGGTAGAGGCGTTGAGCAACGTTTCTCCCCGTCATTCTGACATGCAATGATCATCAAGAGGAATGTGTGTGTGTGTGTGTGTGTGTGTGTGTGTGTGTGTGTGTGTGTGTGTGTGTGTGTGTGTGTGTGTGTTTTATGTGTTGGGGGGGGGCGCCTTTAAAAATATTGCAGTGGGCGGCAAACTGGTTAGGGTCGGCACTGGTTGCAGGTAATTAATTCACCAACACTGTGTTCCATTTCTGCTAATAAAGGCCCCTAAATCCGAACTGCTGCCTATAACAGTGATGATTTATTTTTATGTTGAGTGACATTTATGCAATATTATTGTAATGTTTTTATTTTAAGAATAAGTTTTGACATTTTGTAAAACAAACATTAAAACAGTGAATTTGTATTTTTCATCTGGGAACATGTGGTGTATCAATCAATCAATCAATCAACTTTTTTCTTATATAGCGCCAAATCACAACAAACAGTTGCCCCAAGGCGCTCCACATTGTAAGGCAAGGCCATACAACAACCATGAAAAACCCCAACGGTCAAAACGACCCCCTATGAGCAAGCACTTGGCCACAGTGGGAAGGAAAAACTCCCTTTTAACAGGAAGAAACCTCCAGCAGAACCAGGCTCAGGGAGGGGCAGTCTTCTGCTGAGACTGGTTGGGGCTGAGGGAAAAAACCAGGAAAAAGACATGCCGTGAAGGGGGGCAGAGATCGATCACTAATGATTAAATGCAGAGTGGTGCATACGGAGCAAAAAGAGAAAGAAACAGTGCATCATGGGAACCCCCCCACAATCTACGTCTAAAGCAGCATAACCAAGGGATGGTCCAGGGTCACCCGATCCAGCCCTAACTATAAGCCTTAGCGAAAAGGAAAGTTTTAAGCCTAATCTTAAAAGTAGAGAGGGTATCTGTCTCCCTGATCTGAATTGGGAGCTGGTTCCACAGGAGAGGAGCCTGAAAGCTGAAGGCTCTGCCTCCCATTCTACTCTTACAAACCCTAGGAACCACAAGTAAGCCCGCAGTCTGAGAGCGAAGCGCTCTAATGGGGTAATATGGTACTACGAGGTCCCTAAGATAAGATGGGACCTGATTATTCAAAACCTTATAAGTAAGAAGAAGAATTTTAAATTCTATTCTAGAATTAACAGGAAGCCAATGAAGAGAGGCCAACAAGGGTGAGATATGCTCTCTCCTTCTAGTCCCCGTTAGTACTCTAGCTGCAGCATTCTGAACCAACTGAAGGCTTTTTAGGGAACTTTTAGGACAACCTGATAATAATGAATTACAATAGTCCAGCCTAGAGGAAATAAATGCATGAATTAGTTTTTCAGCATCACTCTGAGACAAGACCTTTCTGATTTTAGAGATATTGCGTAAATGCAAAAAGGCAGTCCTACATATTTGTTTAATATGCGCTTTGAATGACATATCCTGATCAAAAATGACTCCAAGATTTCTCACAGTATTACTAGAGGTCAGGGTAATGCCATCCAGAGTAAGGATCTGGTTAGACACCATGTTTCTAAGATTTGTGGGGCCAAGTACAATAACTTCAGTTTTATCTGAGTTTAAAAGCAGGAAATTAGAGGTCATCCATGTCTTTATGTCTGTAAGACAATCCTGCAGTTTAGCTAATTGGTGTGTGTCCTCTGGCTTCATGGATAGATAAAGCTGGGTATCATCTGCGTAACAATGAAAATTTAAGCAATACCGTCTAATAATACTGCCTAAGGGAAGCATGTATAAAGTGAATAAAATTGGTCCTAGCACAGAACCTTGTGGAACTCCATAATTAACTTTAGTCTGTGAAGAAGATTCCCCATTTACATGAACAAACTGTAATCTATTAGACAAATATGATTCAAACCACCGCAGCGCAGTGCCTTTAATACCTATGGCATGCTCTAATCTCTGTAATAAAATTTTATGGTCAACAGTATCAAAAGCAGCACTGAGGTCCAACAGAACAAGCACAGAGATGAGTCCACTGTCCGAGGCCATAAGAAGATCATTTGTAACCTTCACTAATGCTGTTTCTGTACTATGATGAATTCTAAAACCTGACTGAAACTCTTCAAATAGACCATTCCTCTGCAGATGATCAGTTAGCTGTTTTACAACTACCCTTTCAAGAATTTTTGAGAGAAAAGGAAGGTTGGAGATTGGCCTATAATTAGCTAAGATAGCTGGGTCAAGTGATGGCTTTTTAAGTAATGGTTTAATTACTGCCACCTTAAAAGCCTGTGGTACATAGCCAACTAACAAAGACAGATTGATCATATTTAAGATCGAAGCATTAAATAATGGTAGGGCTTCCTTGAGCAGCCTGGCAGGAATGGGGTCTAATAAACATGTTGATGGTTTGGATGAAGTAACTAATGAAAATAACTCAGACAGAACAATCGGAGAGAAAGAGTCTAACCAAATACCGGCATCACTGAAGCAGCCAAAGATAACGATACATCTTTGGGATGGTTATGAGTAATTTTTTCTCTAATAGTCAAAATTTTGTTAGCAAAGAAAGTCATGAAGTCATTACTAGTTAAAGTTAATGGAATACTTGTTGTGTGGGCCGCTGAAGAGGAGGTACTGCTGGCCCACTACCACCAGAGGGCGCCCTGCTTGGAGTGCGGGCTCCAAGCACGAGAGGGCGCCAGACCCAGAGGAAGTGACAGCTGTCACTCATTACTCCAGCTGTCACTCATCTACACCACCATATAAGCCGGACTGCAACTCCACCTCCCCGCCGAGAAATCGACTACCAGAACCAAGGTAATTTCTCTGCTGACTGACACATTGTGTAACCAACTGAACTTCTATTGCAGCCGTTTTCCTGAAGTGTTGCCTTGTCTGGAGGATTGGCGTTTGGTGTGAGAGTGACGGCTTCACCTCGCACCCCATCCCAGATAAGTGGTAGATCAGGAGCTGCACGAGTGTGTGTGATTTGGAGGTGGAGGTGCTCCCTCCTAACGGTGTCTGGACTATGTATTACTGAGTGTGCGGACTCACACTCACACATCATATTTCTGCTTTCTGCCAGCAGTACCAGGGTCGACAGTCGAAGACAGAGGCCACCTGGGGACTCGGGACTTGGCGGCTCCGGTGTTCTTCAGGCCGTTGGTGGTGGAAGCCGTGTGGGACGCGGCTTCTCTCTCGTCGGGCGTCTTCTATCTTCGAGCCTGCCCACACTTCACCTGGTGTTTATTGACTGTGAGATTAAGACACGTTTCGTTGTGTAATATCACAACATTAAATTGTTACCTTTTGGCTTACTCTTTGTCCGTTCATTTGCGCCCCCTGTAGTGGGTCCGTGCTACGACACCTTCACAACAATACTCAGCTCAATAGAGCTCTGACTCTTTGTCAGCCTGGCTACAGTGCTGAAAAGAAACCCGGGGTTGTTCTTATTTTCTTCAATTAGTGATGAGTAGAAAGATGTCCTAGCTTTACGGAGGGCTTTTTTATAGAGCAACAAACTCTGAAGATCTTCTAAATTAGTGAGACGCCATTTCCTCTCCAACTTACGGGTTATCTGCTTTAAGCTACGAGTTTGTGAGTTATACCACGGAGTCAGACACTTCTGATTTAAAGCTCTCTTTTTCAGAGGAGCTACAGCATCCAAAGTTGTCTTCAAAGAGGATGTAAAACTATTGACGAGATACTCTATCTCATTTACAGAGTTTAGGTAGCTACTCTGCACTGTGTTGGTATATGACATTAGAGAACATAAAGAAGGAATCATATCCTTAAACCTAGTTACAGCGCTTTCTGAAAGACTTCTAGTGTAATGAAACTTATTCCCCACTGCAGGGTAGTCCATCAGGGTAAATGTAAATGTTATTAAAAAATGATCAGACAGAAGGGAGTTTTCAGGGAATACTGTTAAGTCTTCTATTTCCATACCATAAGTCAGAACAAGATCTAAGATATGATTAAAGTGGTGGGTGGACTCATTTACATTTTGAGCAAAGCCAATTGAGTCTAATAATAGATTAAATGCAGTGTTGAGGCTGTCATTCTCAGCATCTGTGTGGATGTTAAAATCGCCCACTATAATTATCTTATCTGAGCTAAGCACTAAGTCAGACAGAAGGTCTGAAAATTCACAGAGAAACTCACAGTAACGAGCAGGTGGACGATAGATAATAACAAATAAAACTGGTTTTTGGGACTTCCAATTTGGATGGACAAGACTAAGAGACAAGCTTTCAAATGAATTAAAGCTCTGTCTGGGTTTTTGATTAATTAATAAGCTGGAATGGAAGATTGCTGCTAATCCTCCGCCCCGGCCCGTGCTACGAGCATTCTGACAGTTAGTGTGACTCGGGGGTGTTGACTCATTTAAACTAACATATTCATCCTGCCGTAACCAGGTTTCTGTTAGGCAGAATAAATCAATACGTTGATCAATTATTATATCATTTACCAACAGGGACTTAGAAGAGAGAGACCTAATGTTTAATAGACCACATTTAACTGTTTTAGTCTGTGGTGCAATTGAAGGTGCTATATTATTTTTTCTTTTTGAATTTTTATGCTTAAATAGATTTTTGCTGGTTATTGGTGGTCTGGGAGCAGGCACCGTCTCTACGGGGATGGGGCAATGAGGGGATGGCAGGGGGAGAGAAGCTGCAGAGAGGTGTGTAAGACTACAACTCTGCCTCCTGGTCCCAACGCTGGACAGTCACAGTTTGGAGGATCCAAGAAAATTGGCCAGATTTCTAGAAATGAGAGCTGCTCCATCCAAAGTGGGATGGATGCCGTCTCTCCTAACAAGACCAAGTTTTCCCCAGAAGCTTTGCCAATTATCAATGAAGCCCACCTCATTTTTTGGACACCACTCAGACAGCCAGCAATTCAAGGAGAACATGCGGCTAAACATGTCACTCCCGGTCTGATTGAGGAGGGGCCCAGAGAAAACAACAGAGTCCGACATTGTTTTTGCAAAGTTACACACCGATTTAATGTTAATTTTAGTGACCTCCGATTGGCGTAACCGAGTGTCATTACTGCCGACGTGAATTACAATCTTACCAAATTTACGCTTAGCCTTAGCCAGCAATTTCAAATGTCCTTCGATGTCGCCTGCTCTGGCCCCCGGAAGACAATTGACAATGGTTGCTGGTGTCGCTAACTTCACATTTCTCAAAACAGAGTCGCCAATAACCAGAGTTTGATCCTCGGCGAGTGTATCGTCGAGTGGGGAAAAACGGTTAGAGATGTGAACGGGTTGACGGTGTACACGGGGCTTCTGTTTAGGGCTACGCTTCCTCCTCACAGTCACCCAGTTGGCCTGCTTTCCCAACTGCCCGGGATCTGCCAGGGGGGAACTAACGGTGGCTAAGCTACCTTGGTCCGCACCGACTACAGGGGCCTGGCTAGCTGTAGAATTTTCCACGGTGCGGAGCCGAGTCTCCAATTCGCCCAGCCAGGCCTCCAAAGCTACGAATAAGCTGCACTTATTACAAGTACCGTTACTGCTAAAGGAGGCCGAGGAATAACTAAACATTTCACACCCAGAGCAGAAAAGTACGGGAGAGACAGGAGAAGCCGCCATGCTAAATCGGCTAAGAGCTAGTAGCTACGCAACCTAGCGGATTCCTAAAAACACGCAAAGTGAATAATGTGTAAATAATTTAGAGGTGATTCAGCAGAAGGAGTGCCCCAATCAAGGCACCAAACAGGCCATGAAGCAGCACAGGCAACACACGACAACAGCGAACGCACGACAACGGTGCTAAAAAAAAATAAATAAATAAATACGAAAGCGTTAGCAAGCTAGTTAGCTTGCCAACGCTGATGAAAGTTAGCTGATAAAAGTGCTCCGTCGCGATGTTTCGACCGTTAGAGGTCTTCCTTAGGCGTTGGAGCACAGTAAAAAAGTAAAAAAAAAAAAAGTAAAAAGGTAAAAAAGTAAAAAAGTCTTGAAAAAGACTGTTAGTTCAAGTCCAAAGCAGCAGGTAGCAGTCTGTGTGTAAACAGTCCCAACAGAGAGCCAAAATTCTGGGGGGGATTATGTAAAAGAAATGATCATTTTCCCGATAAAACACCCTCAAAAACAACAGCCACTCTGAAGGACTGATAAGGGAATCATTAAGCAAAAAGGCTATCAGGATGCACACTGTGATTCCAGCCTCCTGTGCTGTGCACATAGTGAGTCTGAGAGCCGTGCACAGATCCTGGGGCGTGGCCTTTACCTCAGGGCATCGAACCCGTGACCCAGCAGCACAGAGAGGAAGTCCACTCGCTGCATTGAAGCTATTTTTGTGGCATTTCCAGCTTGAGAATGAGCATCGTTGAGACGATGTATTTTTTTTCCGTTATGTTTCTTATCACCTCTGAATGGAGTCCTGCAGGTGGCGGGAGGAGGAATAATGACAAATAACAAGTGCGTCCTTGATCCAGGCCCGACCCCTGTGAACAGTGCCGCTCTCTGCTCTCTGTTGGCGGTGTCTTCTTGCTGGAGGCAACGGACGTTACCTTATCCCGTCTCTGCAGGCGCCTCGGTCTTTATCACACACACAGGCGCTGAACCATAGGAGGAGCTGGCGGGAAGAGCAGCATTAAGTGTGTCGCACCGAGCAGATGTAAAGTTTGGACGCCACAATCAAACTTTCAACTGGCCCTTTGGGAGGCACAGTTCAGTTAAAGACTTTTGAAGAACGGCTCTGCAAGCAGAACTCCTTCTTGGGGATGATGTCTGTGATAACCTCTTATGTTTCCAATAAAACACACCAGCTTTTTAATGAGCGCAAACCGCTACGGCTCTCAGCCGCAGTGTGTGCCAGTGATTTGTATCCATAATAATACGCTCCAAAGCCAAAAGAAATCCGCAGACAGGCCTGTCAGCCTGGTGGCTCCGCATGAAATGTAGTGTTTACTCACTTACATCCCACGGGAGCTTTTTGGAGAACTAATCTACAACTCTTCATACTCGCCAACAGTTTGGCAATTTGTTTGAATATGATTGATTCCCCTGAAAAATAAATCCTGCTGCAATGACCTCAGTGTTAAAAAAAAAAACAAAAAAACAAAACACACACACATATGAAAATATAAAGATGCTCCTTCTCAGGCTGCTAACACTATCTATCTGTCTATCTATCGAGATACATACTACTGGCCAATGACCTGCCTCTCCACAACATGGAAGCTCCTATCAGGCATCATAGCAACCAAGGTGAGTCAACACATGAGCACAGCTCAGAAATGCATTGGAACCAATACCAGAGGGTCAAAGCACCAGCTACTGGCTACTGGTTGACCGAGTAGTACACCAGGACTCAAAGACCAGGCAGACCAATCTGACCACAACCTGGATTGACTACAGGAAGGCCTATGGCTCAATGCCTCACACATGGATACTGGAGTGCTCGGCACTATACAAGGCTAAACAGTGCACTGATAACCTTCATCGGGAACTCAATGGGACTGTGGAAGATGTCACTGGAGGCCAACTCCAAGACAATCACACAAGTCACCATCAAGTGCGGAATATACCAAGGTCCCACTGCTGTTCTGTGTAGACCTCAACCCCCTCAGCCGATTCATCACAAAGCGCGGCTACAGATATCGATTCAGGGATGGAGTAACCATCAACCACCTCCTGTACATGGATGACATCAAGCAAGACACCAATCCACCTCACCAGGCTCTACAGTGAGGATATCTGGATGTCATTTGGATATGTGGCTGAATGGTGGGAAAGAGTGGGAAGGTGAACCAGACTGAGGGGGTGGAGTTTCCAGAAGGCAAGATAGCAGACTTACAGGACCGCTACAAGTACCTGGGAATCCCACAAGCCAATGGGAACCACGATGAAGATACAAGAAAGTCAGCCACAGCCAAATACCTCCAGAAAGTAAGACAGGTTCTGAGAAGCCAGCTCAATGGTAGGAATAAGATCCAAGCCATCAATACATGACGCCCTACCAGTCATCAGATTCCCACCTGGGATAATACGTTGGCCACAGGACGAGACAGATACCACTGACGTCAAGAGACGAAAACTCCTCACAATGCACGGAGGATTCCAGCACCCTGAGGCTCTATGAGCAATGCAAGGAGGACAGGCGAGGATTACTGAGCGTTATCAAATGTGAAACGGTCAAATATTTTGCCACTGTCTACTCAATATTTTATGGTCTGAAATCTCACGGGATTAACCGATCAGATTTGCGTAACAAATGTAATTGGAATTTATATATATATATATATATGTAGCGGGATGAAAGTCCCGGGTCCCAATTGAAAAGACGTTCCCGCTAGCTTGGCTAATGGGGAGTTCCCCTTTGGCTGACCTGGTAGAGGAACGGTCTTTTGTGCGAGCCGCGTGGGTTCGATCCCCACCGTCGTCCCGGCCACGAAGGTCCTGCTGCTTCATATTATATATATTATACAAATAATGGATGGTAAGGGGTCCAACATAGAGAAATATTGGGTGAAGAAAAGTTATATTGGATGAGGCGTATAATATAATGCAATATAATATAACTTTTACTTTACTCCAATATAACTTTTACTTACAATATAACTTTCCAATACAACAATATAACTTCATGACCTTCATATGCCACGCTCTGTTTGGCCAGCTGTTGGCAGTAAGCTCTAACGCTATTGGTCAGTGGGAACCGATCCAATACAACCCCTGGCAAAAATTATGGAATCACCGGCCTCGGAGGATGTTCATTCAGTTGTTTAATTTTGTAGAAAAAAAAAGCAGATCACAGATATGACACAAAACTAAAGTCATTTCAAATGGCAACTTTCTGGCTTAAAGAAACACTATAAGAAATCAAGAAAAAAAAATTGTGGCAGTCAGTAACGGTTACTTTTTTAGACCAAGCAGAGGGAAAAAAATATGGACTCACTCAATTCTGAGGAATAAATTATGGAATCACCCTGTAAATTTTCATCCCCAAAACTAACACCTGCATCAAATCAGATCTGCTCATTAGTCTGCATCTAAAAAGGAGTGATCACACCTTGGAGAGCTGTTGCACCAAGTGGAATGACATGAATCATGGCTCCAACACGAGAGATGTCAGTTGAAACAAAGGAGAGGATTATCAAACTCTTAAAATAGGGTAAATCATCACACAATGTTGCAAAAGATGTTGGTTGTTTACAGTCAGCTGTGTCTAAACTCTGGACCAAATACAAACAACATGGGAAGGTTGTTAAAGGCAAACATACTGGTAGACCAAGGAAGACATCAAAGCGTCAAGACAGAAAACTTAAAGCAATATGTCTCAAAAATCGAAAATGCACAACAAAACAAATGAGGAATGAATGGGAGGAAACTGGAGTCAACGTCTGTGACCGAACTGTAAGAAACCGCCTAAAGGAAATGGGATTTACATACAGAAAAGCTAAACGAAAGCCATCATTAACACCTAAACAAAAAAAACAAGGTTACAATGGGCTAAGGAAAAGCAATCGTGGACTGTGGATGACTGGATGAAAGTCATATTCAGTGATGAATTTCGAATCTGCATTGGACAAGGTGATGATGCTGGAACTTTTCTTTGGGGCCGTTCCAATGAGATTTATAAAGATGACTGCCTGAAGAGAACATGTAAATTTCCACTCATTGATGATATGGGGCTGCATGTCAGGTAAAGGCACTGGGGAGATGGCTGTCATTACATCATCAATAAATTTTACATTGATATTTTGGACACTTTTCTTATCCCATCAATTGAAAGGATGTGTTGTGAAAGTGTAGTGACACGGACCCACAACAGGTGGCGGTAATGAACGGACAATGGATAAAGCCAAAAGTAACAATTTAATGTTGTGAATTGCACAACGGAATACAGACAATTGCAGTTGAGGAGTACAGTCAATCATGCACAAGGTGACGTGTGGGCAGGCTCCACCGCCAACGGATCTGAAGAACACCGGAGCCACCAAGTCCTGGGTCCCAGGTGGCCACTGTCTCCAGCTGTCAGACCTGGTACTGCTGGCAGAAACAGAAACAGTTAATGGTGGGTGCATGGATACACACCCAGTAATCTCTCCGTACTCAGTTCCTCCGGGAGGGAGAACCTCCACCTCCAGAAACAGAATCACCCATGCAGCTCCTGTCAGTCACTTCCCTGGAAGGAGTGAGAGGCGAAGACGTCGCGCTCACACTATCCGCCAATCCAGTTTCAGACTGTAGCCACAGGAAACAGCTGCACACAGAACAATGTTTTAGTTTCAAAAATAACCGCAGAGAAGGTTACCTAAGTGGGAGCTGATTTCTCGGCGAGGAGGTGGAGTTGCAGTCCGGCCTTTGTAGTGATGGTGATGAGTGACAGCTGGTGCTGATAAGGGACAGCTGTCACTCCAGCGGCTCCGACGCCCTCTCGTGCTTGGAGCCCGCACTCCAAGCATGGCGCCATCTGGTGGTGGTGGGCCAGCAGTACCTCCTCTTCAGCGGCCCACACAACAGGACCCCCTCCTCAACGGGCGCCTCCTGGCACAGGCTTGTCCGGGTGCCGAGTGTAGAAGTCGGCCAGGAGGGCCGGGTCCAGGATGAAGCTCCTCTTCACCCAGGAGCGCTCTTCGGGTCCATAACCCTCCCAGTCCACCAGATACTGGAAACCCCGACCCTTTCGACGGATGTCCAGGAGCCGGCGTACTGTCCACGCGGGCTCCCCGTCGATGAACCGGGCAGGAGGCGGCGCCGGTCCAGGGGCACACAGTGGTGAGGCATGGCAGGGTTTGAGTCTGGACACATGAAAAACGGGGTGTATCGGACTGAGCGCCTTGGAGAACCGGTCCACTATCGTGACGATGGTAGTCATGCCCTGGGACGGCGGGAGGTCCATGACAACGTCCAGGCCGATGTGAGACCACGGGCAATGAGGCACAGGCAGAGGTTGGAGTAGGCCTTGGGTCCTGTGATGGTCAGCTTTGCCCCTGGCGCAGGTGGTGCAGGCCTGGACGTACTCCCGGACGTCGGCTTCCAGAGACGCCCACCAGAAGCGCTGCTGGACCACTGCCACGGTTCTTCACACCCCTGGGTGGCAGGAGAGTTTAGAACCATGACAGAAGTCAAGGACTGCAGCCCTGGCTTCCGGTGGGATGTACATCTTGTTTGTGGGTCCAGTCCCTGGGTCCGGGTTCCGTGTCAGGGCCTCCCGGACGGTCTTCTCCACGTCCCAGGTAAGGGTGGCCACGACAGTGGACTCGGGGATGATGGTTTCCGTTGGGTCTGACAGCTCGGTCCTGACTTCCTCCTCGTCCACCCAGGACAGGGCGTCAGACCGTTGGTTCTTCGTCCCGGGGCGGTATCAATCAATCAATCAATCAATCAACTTTTTTCTTATATAGCGCCAAATCACAACAAACAGTTGCCCCAAGGCGCTCTATATTGTAAAGCAAGGCCATACAATAATTATGAAAAACCCCAACGGTCAAAACGACCCCCTATGAGCAAGCACTTGGCTACAGTGGGAAGGAAAAACTCCCTTTTAACAGGAAGAAACCTCCAGCAGAACCAGGCTCAGGGAGGGGCAGTCTTCTGCTGAGACTGGTTGGGGCTGAGGGAAAGAACCAGGAAAAAGACATGCTGTGAAGGGGGGCACAGATCGATCACTAATGATTAAATGCAGTGATGCATACGGAGCAAAAAGAGAAAGAAACAGTGCATCATGGGAACCCCCCCACAGTCTACGTCTAAAGCAGCATAACCAAGGGATGGTCCAGGGTCACCTAATCCAGCCCTAACTATAAGCCTTAGCGAAAAGGAAAGTTTTAAGCCTAATCTTAAAAGTAGAGAGGGTATCTGTCTCCCTGATCTGAATTGGGAGCTGGTTCCACAGGAGAGGAGCCTGAAAAGAACGGTATGTGATCTGAAAGTCAAAACGCCCGAAGAACAGTGACCAGCGGGCTTGCCTGGGATTCAGACGCTTGGCGGTCCGGATGTACTCCAGGTTCCGATGGTCCGTGAAAACCGTGAATGGTACCGATGCTCCCTCCAACAGGTGTCTCCACTCCTCAAGAGCCTCCTTCACCGCAAGAAGTTCCCGATTGCCGACGTCATAGTTCCTTTCAGCCGGGGTCAACCTGCGGGAAAAGTAGGCACATGGATGGAGAAACTTGTCGGACTCCCCACTCTGGGATAGCACGGCTCCTATCCCTGAGTCAGAGGCGTCCACTTCAACTATAAACTGGCGATTGGGATTGGGCTGCACCAGAACTGGTGCAGTCGAGAACCGGCGTTTCAACTCCCTAAATGCGGCTTCGCACCGATCCGACCAGGTGAAGGGGACTTTTGTGGAGGTCAGGGCTGTCAGGGGGCTAACTACCTGACTGTAGCCTTTGATGAACCAACGGTAGAAATTTGCAAAACCGAGGAACTGTTGCAGTTTCCTACGGTTTGTTGGCCAATCTCTCACCGCCGCAACCTTGGCCGGAACAGGGCCGACGGAGTTGGAGGAGATTATGAACCCCAGGAAGGACAAAGAAGTGCGGTGGAACTCGCACTTCTCGCCCTTCACAAACAGCCGGTTCTCCAACAACCGCTGCAGGACCTGACGTACATGCTTGACATGGGTCTCAGGATCCGGAGAAAAGATGAGTATATCGTCCAGATATACGAGACAAACCAGTGCAGGAAGTCCCGCAAGACGTCATTAACCAACGCTTGGAACGTCGCGGGCGCATTGGTGAGGCCGAACGGCATGACCAGGTACTCAAAGTGACCTAACGGGGTGTTAAATGCCGTCTTCCACTCGTCTCCCTCCCGGATCCGAACCAGGTGATAAGCATTCCTAAGATCCAATTTTGTGAAAATGTGGGCTCCATGCAAGGACGTGAACACTGAATCCAACAGAGGTAACGGGTATCGGTTGCGAATCGTGATCTCGTTCAGCCCTCTGTAATCAATGCATGGACGGAGTCCGCCGTCCTTCTTGCCCACAAAAAAGAAACCAGCACCCATGGGGGAGGTGGAGTTCCGGATCAACCCAGCAGCTAACGAGTCCCGGATGATTCGCGTTCCGGACATGAGAGGTTGTACAGCCTGCTGGATGGGTACTCAGCGCCCGGTATCAAATCAATGGCACAATCGTACGGACGGTGCGGGAGCAGCGTGAGTGCCAGATCCTTGCTGAAGACGTCAGCAAGGTCATGGTACTCGGCTGGCACCGCCGCCAGATTGGGGGGGACTAAAACTTCCTCCTTAGTCGTCACACCGGGTGGAACCGAGGATCCTAAACACTCCCGGTGGCAGGTTTCGCTCCACTGCGTCACAACCCCAGACGGCCAATCAATCCGGGGATTGTGCTGTAACACCCATGGAAAACCCAAAATCACTCGGGAGGTAGAAGGTGTTACATAAAACACAGTCTCCTCCCTGTGATTTCCTGACACAACTATTGTCACTGGCTGTGTCTGATGTGTGATTAGTGGAAGAAAGGTGCCATCTAGTGCCCGTACCGACAATGGTGACGGTAAGGCCACTAGAGGGAGCCCAACCTCCTTTGCCCATCTGCTATCCAGCAGATTCCCCTCTGACCCTGTGTCCACCAGTGCTGGGGCGTGAAGGGTTAGATCCCCACTCAGGATCGTAACTGGGATGCGTGCAGATCGTCGGGGTTTCCCCGCATGAGTATTATGACCCACCCTTAGCCCAGTCTCTAAGGACGTGTGCTGCTGTTTTGACCGTTTGGGGCAGTTTTTCTGCATGTGCTCGGTTGAGCTGCAGAGAAAACACTCCCCGCGGACCAGCCTCCTTTGTCTCTGATCTGATCTTATTTTGGTCCTGCTCGTTTCCCTAACAACGGCAGCAGGGGGCGCTGTCGTCACGTGGAGTACCCTGGCTGTGGAGCGTGGGGAAGACGGCTCCCTTTCGGACCCGGGAGGAAGAGGGATGGCTTGTGCCTGACCACGCCCTTCGTTTCGCTCCCGTCGGTGTTCTGTTAATCGGTTGTCTAACCGTATAACCAGGTCGATAAGCCCGTCTAAATCCCGCGGCTCGTCCTTCGCCACCAGGTGCTCCTTAAGGACCAGAGACAGTCCGTTTACAAAGGCGGCGCGGAGCGCAACAGTATTCCAGCCGGCTGGCGCTGCCGCGATGCGGAAGTTGACTGCATACTTAGCTGCGCTCCGGCACCCGTCTTATCGACAGCAGCACGCTTGAAACGGTCTCGCCTCTATGATGGTGGTCGAACACCTGTCTGAACTCCCTCACAAACCCAGTATATGTCATTAGGAGCCGTGAATTCTGCTCCCAGAGCGCCGTAGCCCAGGCACGTGCCTCTCCTCAAAGCAAATTTATTACGTAAGCCACCCGGCTGGCGTCTGACTCATACATGACGGGACGCTGTGAAAAGACGAGTGAGCACTGCATTAAGAAGTCCGCGCACGTCTCGACACAGCCTCCGTACGGCTCCGGAGGGCTTATGTAAGCCTCAGGGGATGGTGGGGGGGGGGGGGGGGGGGGGGGTCGTTGAACGACCAGCGGAATGTCTGTTTCAGGCCTCCGATCAGCAGGAGGAGGTGCTGCAGCAGCGCCCTGAGCATGCGCTTCCACCTGGGCGGTGAGAGCCTCCATCCTCCGATTGAGAATAACATTCTGCTCAGTGACTAAGTCCAACCGAGCAGTGAAAGCGGTTAAGATTTGCTGCAGCTCACCTAACACGCCTCCTGCTGACGCCTGTTCACCTCGCTCTTTCATTGGCTGTTCAAGCAATGGTTGACGCCCCTCGGGATCCATGACGCTGGCCGAGAAATCCTGTTGTGAAAGTGTAGTGACACGGACCCACAACAGGGGGCGGTAATGAACGGACAATGGATAAAGCCAAAAGTAACAATTTAATGTTGTGAATTGCACAACGGAATACAGACAATTGCAGTTGAGGAGTACAGTCAATCATACACAAGGTGACGTGTGGGCAGGCTCGAGGATAGAAGATGCCTGTCCAGAGAAGAGCCGGATCCCACACGGCTTCCACCGCCAACGGATCTGAAGAACACCGGAGCCGCCAAGTCCTGGGTCCCAGGTGGCCACCGTCTCCAGCTGTCAGACCTGGTACTGCTGGCAGAAACAGAAACAGTTAATGGTGGGTGCATGGACACACCCAGTAATCTCTCCGTACTCAGTTCCTCCGGGACGGAGAACCTCCACCTCCAGAAACAGAATCACCCGTGCAGCTCCTGTCAGTCACTTCCCTGGAAGGAGTGAGAGGTGAAGACATCGCGCTCACACTATCCGCCAATCCAGTTTCAGACTGTAGCCACAGGAAACGGCTGCACACAGAACAATGTTTTAGTTTCAAAAATAACCGCAGAGAAGGTTACCTAAGTGGTAGCTGATTTCTCAGCGAGGAGGTGGAGTTGCAGTCCGGCCTTTGTAGTGATGGTGATGAGTGACAGCTGGTGCTGATAAGTGACAGCTGTCACTCCAGCGGCTCCTACGCCCTCTTGTGCTTGGAGCCCGCACTCCAAGCAGGGCGCCATCTGGTGGTGGTGGTGGGCCAGCAGTACCTCCTCTTCAGCGGCCCACACAACAGGATGTTTGGGGATGATAAAATCATTTTTCAAGATGATAATGCATCTTGCCATAGAGCAACAACTGTGAAAACATTCCTTGCAAAAAGACACATAGGGTCAATGTCATGGCCTGCAAATAGTCCGGATCTTAATCCAATTGAAAATCTTTGGTGGAAGTTGAAGAAAATGGTCCATGACAAGGCTCCAACCTGCAAAGCTGATCTGGCAACAGCAATCAGAGAAAGTTGGAGCCAGATTGATGAAGAGTACTGTTTGTCACTCATTAAGTCCATGCCTCAGAGACTGCAAGCTGTTATAAAAGCCAGAGGTGGTGCAACAAAATACTAGTGATGTGTTGGAGCGTTCTTTTGTTTTTCATAATTCCATAATTTTTTCCTCAGAATTGAGTGAGTCCATATTTTTTTTTCCCTCTGCTTGGTCTAAAAAAGTAACCGTTACTGACTGCCACAATTTTTTTTCCTGATTTCTTATAGTGTTTCTTAAAGCCAGAAAGTTGCCATTTGAAATGACTTTAGTTTTGTGTCATGTCTGTGATCTGCTTTTTTTCTACAAAATTAAACAACTGAATGAACATCCTCTGAGGCCGGTGATTCCATCATTTTTGCCAGGGGTTGTATAACTTTTGGTCCTAGCCTTTTTGGATCCTTTTAGATCCAACATAACTTTCTGGCACCAAGCATGCCAAAATACAGGTAAATGATGGACAGAAAGGCTAATCTGTGATTGGCTATTGCAATCTGAGTGGAAAACATACATACATACATATATATATATATATGCACACGAAACGTCAGATCAAATGTTTACCATCCTGGTTTGTAACAAAAATACACATTGTGGACCGACTGTAACATCCAGGAGGGAAGATAAACTGTTACACCGGTATAAAGTAGTTTTTAAAACAGATGTTCGACCATATAACAGCATGAACGTCCGCACATCATCAGACACAAGGGGGTTATTCCCTTTCTAATCCAATTCCATTGTTTGCACGGTTTATTTTTATGTAGGTAATTCGGTCGCCGAGGCTTACCGTGAGGCAGCATCACTCCAACAGCAGTCAGGGTGCGGAGTAATCCATCAAATGTGAAAATCCAGCAAATCCATCAAACGTGAAACTGTAATTCTGTGTCAGAATCCACATCAGTACTATTGTACGGTAGCTTAAATTCACCCATTTCACCGCGGCGGTGGCAGTGGTGGCGGCGGCATGCGACTTTCTTTCACGCTGAGCTAACAGCGCTAACAGCTTGCAGCACAGCCGGTGTTCTGACGAATTGTGCGTCTCGACAGTTCCGCGTCCTGACAATACTACACGTGTATGAGTAGTTGCGTGTGCATGCGCTGTTGTGCACAGAGGACAGGAATGACATTCAACAGTAATGACATCTCGTCACAACACTGGTCAGGGTGTGGAGTAATACATATTTGGCTACCGTTCCACAGATGTTATACGCCTGATATGTCACACAATTAACCAATCACATTCACAGAAAAAATGTAATTGGATTAGAATCTGAAATATTATTCTTTCATCTACAGTGTAGAAAATGAGTCTGAAATATGCCTGAAGACATCTAACTTTTTCAAATAAAAAATAATAAACTCCATAATGACAAGTAATGAAAGTTGAAGGAAGATGAGTGAATTATTTATCAAATATGATGGTTTAAAAAAACAACTTAAGCTGTCAAATCACAATCACAAACCATAATACAGACACCAGGTTTGCTGACAACTGGATCAGTACAACTGAAGTAACATGACCGACCGACGGACCGACTGACTGACTGTCAATAGTGATGGTGATGATGTTGATGGTCATGATGATGGTGGTGGTGATGATATTGATGACGGTGATGATGTTGATGGTAGTGATGATGGTGATAATGATGATGTTGATGGTGGTGATGGTGATGATGTGGATGGTAGTGATGATGGTGATAATGATGATGTTGATGGTGGTGGTGATGATGTTGATGGTCATGATGATGGTGGTGGTGATGATATTGATGACGGTGATGATGTTGATGGTCATGATGATGTTGATGGTCATGATGATGGTGGTGGTGATGATATTGATGATGGTGGTGATGTTGATGGTAGTGATGATGGTGATAACGATGATGTTGATGGTGGTGGTGATGATGTTGATGGTCATGATGATGTTGATGGTCATGATGATGGTGGTGATGTTGATGGTAGTGATGATGGTGATAACGATGATGTTGATGGTGGTGGTGATGATGATGTTGATGGTCATGATGATGGTGGTGATGTTGATGGTCATGATGATGGTGGAAGTGATGATATTGATGATGGTGATGATGTTGATGGTAGTGATGATGGTGATAATGATGATGTTGGTGGTGGTGATGATGATGTTGATGGTCATGATGATGGTGATGATGTTGATGATGATAGTGATGATAGTGATGATGTTGATGGTAGTGATGATGGTGATGGTGATGATGATGTTGATGGTCATGATGATGGTGATGGTGGTGATATTGATGATGGTGATGATGTTGATGGTAGTGATGATGTTGATGGTGATGTTGACGATGTTGATGATGTCGATGACAATATCGATGGTGATGGTGATGATGGTGATAATGATGATGTGGATGATGGTGGTGATGATGATGTTGATGGCCATGATGATGATGGTGGTGATGATATTGATGATGGTGATAATGTTGATGGTAGTGATGATGGTGATAATGATGATGTTGATGATGGTGGTGATGATGATGTTGATGGTCATGATGATGATGATGATGGCGGCGAACTGGCTGCCAGTTCGCTATCGTATTGATTTTAAAATTTTATTGTTTGTTTTTAAATGTTTCAATGATCTTGCTCCACGGTACCTGTCTGACCTGCTCGTGTCTTATTCCCCATCACGTTCTCTTAGGTCATGAAATCAAGCTCTGCTTGTAGTTCCTCAGACCAAGCTCAAACTTAGAGATGTTGATGATGGTGATGGTGATGATGATGATGGTGATGATGATGATATTGATGGTGATGATGATATCGATGATCATGATAGCGATGATGATGTTGATGTTGACAATAATGATGATGATGATGGTGATGATGATGTAGATGTTGTTGATGGTGATGATGATGATAGTGATGTTGATGTTGATGATGATGATGTTGATGATGTCGATGACAATGGTGATGTTGATGTTGATTATGGTGGTGGTGATGATGTTGATGATGTCGATGACGATGGTGATGGTGATGATGATGATGTTGATTATGGTGGTGGTGATGATGTTGGTGATGATGATGATGATGGTGACAATGATGATGATGATGATGTTGATGGCGCTGATGATGATGATGATGATGATGATGGTGATGATGATGTCGATGATCATGGTGATGATTATGATGATGTTGATGATAGTAACGGGAGGAGAGGTGATGAGGTGATCAGGGGTGGTGAGGCGTTGGGCTTGACACCAGAAGATCCTTGGTTCAAATCCCAGCCTGACTGGAAAATCACTCAGGGCCCTTGGACAAGGTCTTTAATCCCCTATTGCTCCCGGTGTGTAGTGAGCGCCTTGTATGGCAGCACCCTGACATTGGGGTGAATATGAGGCATTATTTGTAAAGTGCTTTGAGCGTCTGATGCAGATGGAAAAGCGCCATATGAATGCAGTCCATTTATGATGGTAACGACGATGTCAATGATGATGGTGATGATGATGTTGATGGTGATGATGATGGTGTTAATGATGATGACAATCATGTCGATGGTGATGATGTTGATGATAGTGTTAATGATGGTAATGATGATGATGATGATGGTGATGATGTCGATGATGATGATGTCGATGATGGTGTTGATGGTGATATCAATGATGATGATGTTAATGATGACGATGTCGATGGTGATAATTTTTGTGATGGTGATAATGGTGATAATGATGATGTTGATTATGGTGGTGGTGATGATGTTGGTGACGATGATGATGATGGCGGTGATGATGATATTGATGGTGATGATGATGACGATGTTGATCGTGATGATGTTGATGGTGGTGATGATGATGTTGATCGTGATGATGTTGATGGTGGTGATGATGATGATGTTGATCGTGATGATGTTGATGGTGGTGATGATGATGATGTTGATCGTGATGATGTTGATGGTGGTGATGATGATGATGTTGATGCTGATGTTGATGATGGTGATGACAATGTCGATGATGATGATGGTGATAATGGTGATAATGACGTGTTGATTATGGTGGTAATGGTAATGATGATGTCGATGATGGTGATGATGATGATGGTGGTGATGATGATATTGATGGTGATGATGATAATGATGATGACGATGGTGATGGTGGTGATGATGGTGTTGATCATGGTGATGATGATGGTGGTGATGATGGTGATGATGATGTTGATCATGGTGATGATGATGATTTGATATGATATGAGATTTATTGTCATTGTCATTACACGAGTGCAACAACAACGAAATTACCTTTACACTCCAATTACCTCAGACAAGATACAGCAATTAATCCACAATTATTACTAGTTTACTGTAATAATGACACACATCAGAATTAAAGACAACACATATACATTAGACACTGTTCATGTGCGCTAAACGTGAGGCAGTCTGTCATCCGAATTGAGGTAAAGTGGGTGAAGGCTGCTCTGAGGGAACCTACCCAGCCACCCAGCTTAGGGGGTTGAAGACTGCAGCAGTAAAAACAACGCTGCCTTCAAGGTGGCAGGGAGGAAGACAGGGTGAGGAGAGTGGAGAGACACGGGGGGGTAATATGGATGGGGGAGGGAGACATGAGTCGTGTGCAGATGAGTTAAGTTTCTGTCAGTGTGTAAAGTCTGACGTTGCTAGGCAACAGCAGGCTAGACAGATGAGAAGGGGAGCTGAATTCCTTCACCAAGGCCGTAGATCATTCGGGGGAAAGAACAGGGCATTTGGCCTTCAGGAGCCGATAAGGCTGCCATGTTGATGTTAGGTGGAGAGATACAGAATTCCATTTACTGCACCTCTGACCGTCTAGAGTCCAAATTTATGAAGAATATTCTCCAGTCCTCAGCAGCACATTCCTTTGCAATGCAGCGTATATGCTCAGAGATGGTATCCATTTTGCGTTTGAGTTCATGAGTTCATGCAGTTTGAGATTACACAGCATTGCCCAACTCAATCATGACGGACTGATGAGGGGACGAAATTCTGGAAGCAGCCGTCTTGCTAATATTCCTGTATGTCAGGGCAGCGCACAAACCAATCAGCGCCAAACCTTCCACCATAAAGCGAATAAAAATAAATCCTCAACGTCTTCCACAGAGAGTGGAGCCGTATGTCACACACTCCATTCTCTCAGGTATCAAGAGCATAGCCTGCTGGGTAGGTTCCCTCAGAGCACGCAGGGTCACCCAGCCCTGATTTCCCTGTCAAAAAAATGGTGCTAATAGCATTGAGAGACGAGCTGATCAGTTCCATGGTTAATCCAAATTTTAATTTGAAGAATTCACAGTCTGGTGAAGCTGGGACTTTGAAGGTCGGAGCAGAGATAGAGAACAGAAAAAGGAGGAGAGGAGAGGGGAGGAATGCGACCGTCCTTGCCGGAGTCCCAAGCAGAATGATGATGCTGATGATGATGATGTAGGTGATGTTGATGATGATGTAGATGATGTTGATGATGATAGTGATGATGATGATGTAGATGATGTTGATAATGATGATGATGTTGATGATGTCAGTGATGGTGATGGCGATGATGGTGATAATGATGATGTTGATTATGGTGGTGGTGATGATGATGGTAACAATTATGTCGATGATTTTGGTGATGATGTTGGTGATGGTGATGATGTTGGTGATGAGGATGATGATTGTGATCATGATGATGCCAATGATGATGATGGTGTTGATGATGATGATAGTGATGATGGTGATGATGATAATGTTAATGATGATGGTGATGTTGATGGTGATGATGAGTTGATCAATCAATCAATCAATTTTTTTATATAGCGCCAAATCACAACAAACAGTTGCCCCAAGGCGCTTTATATTGTAAGGCAAGGCCATACAATAATTATGTAAAACCCCAACGGTCAAAATGACCCCCTGTGAGCAAGCACTTGGCTACAGTGGGAAGGAA
Source organism: Thalassophryne amazonica (assembly GCF_902500255.1). Taxonomy (NCBI): domain Eukaryota; kingdom Metazoa; phylum Chordata; class Actinopteri; order Batrachoidiformes; family Batrachoididae; genus Thalassophryne; species Thalassophryne amazonica. Next base: position 1,248,398 of record NC_047123.1, on the reverse strand, counting down.
AAACTCCCTTTTAACAGGAAGAAACCTCCAGCAGAACCAGGCTCAGGGAGGGGCAGTCTTCTGCTGGGACTGGTTGGGGCTGAGGGAGAGAACCAGGAAAAAGACATGCTGGGGTGATATGGTACTACGAAGTCCCTAAGATAAGATGGGACCTGATTATTCAAAACCTTATAAGTAAGAAGAAGAATTTTAAATTCTATTCTAGAATTAACAGGAAGCCAATGAAGAGAGGCCAATATGGGTGAAATGTGCTCTCTCCTTCTAGATGATGATGATGGTGATGATGTCAGTGGTGATGTTGATGGTCATGGTGATGATAATGATGGTGATGATAATGGTGATGATGTTGGAGATGAGGATGTTGATTGTGATGATGATGTCGATAATGATGATGATGGTGGTGATGAGGATGTTGATTGTGATCATGATGATGCCAATGATGATGATGGTGTTGATGATGATAGTGATGATGGTGATGATGATAATGTTAATGATGATGGTGATGTTGATGGTGATGATAATGGTGATGATGTTGGTGATGAGGATGTTGATTGTGATCATGATGATGCCAATGATGATGATGGTGTTGATGATGTTGATGACAGTGATGACGGTGATGATGATGATAATGTTAATGATGATGGTGATGTTGATGGTGATGAGGATGTTGATTGTGATCATGATGATGCCAATGATGATGATGGTGTTGATGATGTTAATGATGATGATAGTGATGATGGTGATGATGATAATGTTAATGGTGATGATGTTGGTGATGAGGATGTTGATTGTGATCATGATGATGCCAATGATGATGATGGTGTTGATGATGTTAATGATGATGATAGTGATGATGGTGATGATGTTGGTGATGAGGATGTTGATTGTGATCATGATGATGCCAATGATGATGATGGTGTTGATGATGTTAATGATGATGATAGTGATGATGGTGATGATGTTGGTGATGAGGATGTTGATTGTGATCATGATGATGCCAATGATGATGATGGTGTTGATGATGTTAATGATGATGATAGTGATGATGGTGATGATGTTGGTGATGAGGATGTTGATTGTGATCATGATGATGCCAATGATGATGATGGTGTTGATGATGTTAATGATGATGATAGTGATGATGGTGATGATGTTGGTGATGAGGATGTTGATTGTGATCATGATGATGCCAATGATGATGATGGTGTTGATGATGTTGATGATGATAATGTTAATGATGATGGTGATGATGAGTTGATGATGATGAGGGTGATGATGTCAGTGGTGATGGTGATGTCGATGGTCATGGTGATGATAATGATGGTGATGATAATGGTGATGATGTTGGAGATGAGGATGTTGATTGTGATGATGATGTCGATAATGATGATGATGATGGTGATGTGAAAAGGTCAACCTTTACCCTCAAGTCATTCCGTTTAAGCCAGAACGGAGGACCAGAGGAGGCCTTGCCCCACGGCCCTCGGGGGGCACTGTGGGGTTTGTGGCCTCACTGGCGCTCTCAGAGCCACTTATCAAGTCTGATGAATGGAGACTCGGTGGAGCGCAGCAGAAAGGTCGCTGTCAGCTGGTTCCCTCCCGAAGGCAGTCTGACGCGATCAACCATTACCCGGTGAAGTGGGAGGGGCACTGACCACGGGTCCGAGCTGTGAGCGGGCCTGTAACAATCCTGTCACAGTCTGGAGGCCGCACTGGGACTCTGTCGGGCGTTCAGACTCTCTGCAGGCTCCACAGCCGTTTGCTGGGACTAAGACTAATTATTCTGTGAGATTATTTTTCATCTGATGGATTTCCTCTGTCAAATTAATTCAGCATAAGTGAACGGAGCATTTAGAAAAAGGTAAAATGATTCTGCAGAGTGACTTCGCCCCGCTCCCTGGTGTGTGTGCCGTGTTTGTCGAGGTGCAGTGGGGGAGTTGCTCCACTTATAGAAAATGATTTGGGTGAATATCTGCAAACAGCAGCCTTTTTTTCCTCCACTCTAATTAAACAATGTAAGTCTTATCAGGGACAGAGATATCCATAATCTCAACCTGAAGAGCTGGTGGCACTTAAAAGCCATAAACACAAGACAAATGTTCATCAGCTGCACGGCTGAACCGTAATCAATCAAGTGACTGAGTGCAGGAAGCAGATTATTTCCCGTGCAGGAGAGTGCTGATGCTGACATAAGAATATAAATGAATGCATTCTAATTGTGAGAAATTTCTGTGTGTAGCACAAACAGATGAAATGAGCTGCTGTTATATAACTGGAGAAAACTGGAGACTGTGACCGATCAGGTTCATCTGGGCGGGAAGCAGCTGTGTGCAGTGCAACAGCGTCACCCTGTGGATAAAAGAGCACACAACACATTGATTCAGACAGTGCATGTTAGTGCATGTGTCAGAATACACCGGACGTCCATGCTTGGGTCACCGCGGCGTCTGCGGCCCCTCTAGGCTGTGAGTCACATGACGCATTCTGCACGATGACGCCGCGTGGCTGCAGAAGTAAAAAGTCCACAAAGACAAACATGAAGCGTTGTGTTGGCGGCAGGCCTCAGTCCCCCAATGGGTGCCAGGTGAGAGCGCTGTAATCACCTCTGGAATGAGCGATTAGAATAATTATTTCAGAGGAGAGGGATGGCTCCTGCTATTAACAACCCTCTGTTCAATATCACAACAAATTAGTTCACACTCATTAGTATGAGTTGTGCTTGCCTGGTGGTTTGGAAAGCATCCACTGGGAGTCGACTTTATTACTCCCTGCGAGTGGAGCATGTAATTAGCATTCATCAAGTGCTGTGTTTGTATAACATCTCTCTCCACAAATGTAATTTTAACATTACATAAGTGCAAATGTCTGATCAGGGAGGGTCGTGCCTGAGAGGCCAAACTGATACACCAAAGGTCAGCAAAAACTCCTCTGAACGCAGTGAAGTTCTCAGAGAAGGACGGTGCTCCAAAGCAGGCGCCGCTGTCGTCTGTTTATATGGCATGAGTCTCACCTCATCCTGTTAAGAACCCACCCACCTTTTATATGAATTATATAAATAGTCCCCTCAAGTTTGATCGAAATATCAAAGCATTTTGCCGACACACAGTGTAAATAAAGTACCAGCATACGGTGAAGACAAAAAACAGTGGCAACAACAACATGGACACTCTGCGCGCCTCTTCTTTCCATCAGGTGGATGGTCTCTGGACACTGAATGTTGGATTGTGTGGAGTTTTCATGTTTGTAGTGTTGACCTCCAGCTGGCAGGACACTCAGCGGTGAGCACTGTGGGGTTAAAAGACTGGGGTTCGATTCCACATGTCCAGTTCCTTTCTGTGTGGAGTTTGCATGTTCTGTCTGTGTCTGTGAAGGTTTTCTTCAGGTACTCCAGGTTCAGTTACAGTTCCTGGCCTTGTCAGAGCTCCTGACACGGCCATGGACCAGGGCAGTGTGTGAAGATCTGGAGCTGGTTCGAGGTGCTTCCTTACCACTGTCGTCTGTGTACTAGCTCGTGGGGTTGGTAAGGTTAGACCTCATTGTGTGAAGCGCCTTGAGGCAGCTTTGTTGTGATTTGGTGCTAAATAAATGAAATAAACTGAAAATTGTGTTCCTACTGTGATCAGATTGTTTGTGAAATACCTGTGATTAGGATGAGGATTTAGGGTGGGGGTTAAACGCACAGACACGGTTTCCCTCAGGGGATTGATAAAGTATGACTTATTACTGGCCTGGATCTTCTTCTTAGGGCCCTGTCCCATGGGCATTTAGGAGGATTTGCGTATGGATTGCACACAAAATTTGTCCCATATTCGCCAAACATCCCCGAATATCCATGTAACATGCCTGTATGAGTCGGCCGTCATCCGAACACGCCCATGATCATCCGCAGAGGCACGCATTTCCGCAGCCAGGATTTTTGAGCTGTTCAAAAATCTGGATGCGAATAACATCCACCTTACATACTCCATATATACTCAATACATACACAATACATACTCTATGCACTGTATATCTACCGCTGATATCTGCAACTGACGGGGATTTGCGGCTTGGCAGCGGTCCGGGACAGTGTGTAAAACAGATATATACTCAACAAATATAAACGCAACACTTTTGGTTTTGCTCCCATTTTGTATGAGATGAACTCAAAGATCTAAAACTTTTTCTACATACACAATATCACCATTTCCCTCAAATATTGTTCACAAACCAGTTGAAATCTGTGATAGTGAGCACTTCTCCTTTGCTGAGATAATCCATCCCACCTCACAGGTGTGCCATATCAAGATACTGATTAGACACCATGATTAGTGCACAGGTGTGCCTTAGACTGCCCACAATAAAAGGCCACTCTGAAAGGTGCAGTTTTGTTTTATTGGGGGGGGATACCAGTCAGTATCTGGTGTGACCACCATTTGCCTCAAGCAGTGCAACACATCTCCTTCGCATCATCCGTGAAGAGAACACCTCTCCAACGTGCCAAACGCCAGCGAATGTGAGCATTTGCCCACTCAAGTCGGTTACGACGACAAACTGGAGTCAGGTCGAGACCCCGATGAGGACGACAAGCATGCAGATGAGCTTCCCTGAGACGGTTTCTGACAGTTTGTGCAGAAATTCTTTGGTTATGCAAACCGATTGTTTCAGCAGCTGTCCGAGTGGCTGGTCTCAGACGATCTTGGAGGTGAACATGCTGGATGTGGAGGTCCTGGGCTGGTGTGGTTACACGTGGTCTGCGGTTGTGAGGCTGGTTGGATGTACTGCCAAATTCTCTGAAACGACTTTGGAGACGGCTTATGGTAGAGACATGAACATTCAATACACAAAGCAACATCTCTGGTTGACATTCCTGCTGTCAGCATGCCAACTGCACGCTCCCTCAAATCTTGCGACATCTGTGGCATTGTGCTGTGTGATAAAACTGCACCTTTCAGAGTGGCCTTTTATTGTGGGCAGTCTAAGGCACACCTGTGCACTAATCATGGTGTCTAATCAGCATCTTGATATGGCACACCTGTGAGGTGGGATGGATTATCTCAGCAAAGGAGAAGTGCTCACTATCACAGATTTAGACTGGTTTGTGAACAATATTTGAGAGAAATGGTGATATTGTGTATGTGGAAATAGTTTTAGATCTTTGAGTTCATCTCATACAAAATGGGAGCAAAACCAAAAGTGTTGCGTTTATATTTTTGATGAGTGTATATCGTGCCCATCATGTCCACATCACAAACTAAAATATGTTGTAGCGACTGCATACAGATTGGCCACGAATAAAGCGTATTTATTACATCTGCTTTGCAGCTGATTTGCGGACAATCTGTGAATGCAGGGCCGGCCCAAGCCTTTATGGGGCCTTAAGCAGAATTTCATTTGGGGGCCCCCCTACCATCACCTCAGCACCAGATGCCTCATTATTCCATAGGCTACACTGTTATGTGTGTAACGTACCCACAATCATTAGCATTATTTGTAATTATCTGAGTGACAATCAATCAATCATTTTTTTTATATAGCGCCAAATCACAACAAACAGTTGCCCCAAGGCGCTTTATATTGTAAGGCAAGGCCATACAATAACTATGTAAAACCCCAACGGTCAAAACGACCCTCTGTGAGCAAGCACTTGGCTACAGTGGGAAGGAAAAACTCCCTTTTAACAGGAAGAAACCTCCAGCAGAACCAGGCTCAGGGAGGGGCAGTCTTCTGCTGGGACTGGTTGGGGCTGAGGGAGAGAACCAGGAAAAAGACATGCTGTGGAGGGGAGCAGAGATCAATCACTAATGATTAAATGCAGAGTGGTGCATACAGAGCAAAAGAGAAAGAAACAGTGCATCATGGGAACCCCCCAGCAGTCTACGTCTATAGCAGCATAACTAAGGGATGGTTCAGGGTCACCTGATCCAGCCCTAACTATAAGCTTTAGCAAAAAGGAAAGTTTTAAGCCTAATCTTAAAAGTAGAGAGGGTGTCTGTCTCCCTGATCTGAATTGGGAGCTGGTTCCACAGGAGAGGAGCCTGAAAGCTGAAGGCTCTGCCTCCCATTCTACTCTTACAAACCCTAGGAACTACAAGTAAGCCTGCAGTCTGAGAGCGAAGCACTCTATTGGGGTGATATGGTACTACGAGGTCCCTAAGATAAGATGGGACCTGATTATTCAAAACCTTATAAGTAAGAAGAAGAATTTTAAATTCTATTCTAGAATTAACAGGAAGCCAATGAAGAGAGGCCAATATGGGTGAGATATGCTCTCTCCTTCTAGTCCCCGTCAGTACTCTAGCTGCAGCATTTTGAATTAACTGAAGGCTTTTTAGGGAACTTTTAGGACAACCTGATAATAATGGATTACAATAGTCCAGCCTAGAGGAAATAAATGCATGAATTAGTTTTTTCAGCATCACTCTGAGACAAGACCTTTCTGATTTTAGAGATATTGCGTAAATGCAAAAAAGCAGTCCTACATATTTGTTTAATATGCGCTTTGAATGACATATCCTGATCAAAAATGACTCCAAGATTTCTCACAGTATTACTAGAGGTCAGGGTAATGCCATCCAGAGTAAGGATCTGGTTAGACACCATGTTTCTAAGATTTGTGGGGCCAAGTACAATAACTTCAGTTTTATCTGAGTTTAAAAGCAGGAAATTAGAGGTCATCCATGTCTTTATGTCTGTAAGACAATCCTGCAGTTTAGCTAATTGGTGTGTGTCCTCTGGCTTCATGGATAGATAAAGCTGGGTATCATCTGCGTAACAATGAAAATTTAAGCAATACCGTCTAATAATACTGCCTAAGGGAAGCATGTATAAAGTGAATAAAATTGGTCCTAGCACAGAACCTTGTGGAACTCCATAATTAACTTTAGTCTGTGAAGAAGATTCCCCATTTACATGAACAAATTGTAATCTATTAGACAAATATGATTCAAACCACCGCAGCGCAGTGCCTTTAATACCTATGGCATGCTCTAATCTCTGTAATAAAATTTTATGGTCAACAGTATCAAAAGCAGCACTAAGGTCTAACAGAACAAGCACAGAGATGAGTCCACTGTCCGAGGCCATAAGAAGATCATTTGTAACCTTCACTAATGCTGTTTCTGTACTATGATGAATTCTAAAACCTGACTGAAACTCTTCAAATAGACCATTCCTCTGCAGATGATCAGTTAGCTGTTTAACAACTACCCTTTCAAGAATTTTTGAGAGAAAAGGAAGGTTGGAGATTGGCCTATAATTAGCTAAGATAGCTGGGTCAAGTGATGGCTTTTTAAGTAATGGTTTAATTACTGCCACCTTAAAAGCCTGTGGTACATAGCCAACTAACAAAGATAGATTGATCATATTTAAGATCGAAGCATTAAATAATGGTAGGGCTTCCTTGAGCAGCCTGGTAGGAATGGGGTCTAATAAACATGTTGATAGTTTGGATGAAGTAACTAATGAAAATAACTCAGACAGAACAATCGGAGTGAAAGAGTCTAACCAAATACCGGCATCACTGAAAGCAGCCAAAGATAACGATATGTCTTTGGGATGGTTATGAGTAATTTTTTCTCTAATAGTTAAAATTTTGTTAGCAAAGAAAGTCATGAAGTCATTACTAGTTAAAGTTAATGGAATACTCAGCTCAATAGAGCTCTGACTCTTTGTCAGCCTGGCTACAGTGCTGAAAAGAAACCTGGGGTTGTTCTTATTTTCTTCAATTAGTGATGAGTAGAAAGATGTCCTAGCTTTACGGAGGGCTTTTTTATAGAGCAACAGACTCTTTTTCCAGGCTAAGTGAAGATCTTCTAAATTAGTGAGATGCCATTTCCTCTCCAACTTACGGGTTATCTGCTTTAAGCTACGAGTTTGTGAGTTATACCACGGAGTCAGGCACTTCTGATTTAAAGCTCTCTTTTTTAGAGGAGCTACAGCATCCAAAGTTGTCTTCAATGAGGATGTAAAACTATTGACGAGATACTCTATCTCACTTACAGAGTTTAGATAGCTACTCTGCACTGTGTTGGGAAAGTGTAGGAACACGGACCCACAACAGGGGGCGCAAATGAACGGACAATGGAGTAAGTCAAAATAACAACGCTTTACTGTTGTGAATGTGCACAACGAATACAACCAATCACAGCAATGGACAACAGTCAATTCACAAAAGTGTCGTGTGGGCAGGCTCGAAGATAGGAGATGCCTCTCCAAGGTAAGACCGGAACCACACGGCTTCCTCCGCCACAGGACCCCGGGAATACTGGAGCCGCCAAGTCCCGAACTCCCAGGTGGCCACTGCCTCCGCGTGTCGGACCTGGTACTGCTGGCGAGGAGCAAAGAACAGTTAGATGGGGGCGCGTATGCACCCAGGACTCCGAACAGCAGGAAAGGTACCTCCACCTCTCGTTGGAACAGTAATCCAAAAAACTAGCTCAATCCAAAAGATGCACTCTATTTGCTTTGATACGTTACCTCTCTGGTAGAAACGATATCTCGGCAAATGAGGTGGAGATGCCGTCCTGCTGATATACCTCCGTAGTGATTGGGATCAGCTGTCTCCGGTGATGGGTGACAGCTGTCATCCTGGCTGCTCCTGTAAGGCGGCAGCGCCCTCCGGTGCCTGGAGCCCGCACTCCAGGCAGGGCGCCCTCTAGTGGTGGTGGGCCAGCAGTACCTCCTCTTCAGCGGCCCACACAACACTGCCTAAGGGAAGCATGTATAAAGTGAATAAAATTGGTCCTAGCACAGAACCTTGTGGAACTCCATAATTAACTTTAGTCTGTGAAGAAGATTCCCCATTTACATGAACAAATTGTAATCTATTAGACAAATATGATTCAAACCACCGCAGCGCAGTGCCTTTAATACCTATGGCATGCTCTAATCTCTGTAATAAAATTTTATGGTCAACAGTATCAAAAGCAGCACTGAGGTCTAACAGAACAAGCACAGAGATGAGTCCACTGTCCGAGGCCATAAGAAGATCATTTGTAACCTTCACTAATGCTGTTTCTGTACTATGATGAATTCTAAAACCTGACTGAAACTCTTCAAATAGACCATTCCTCTGCAGATGATCAGTTAGCTGTTTTACAACTACCCTTTCAAGAACTTTTGAGAGAAAAGGAAGGACAAACAGTACTCTTCATCAATCTGGCTCCAACATTCTCTGATTGCTGTTGCCAGATCAGCTTTGCAGGTTGGAGCCTTGTCATGGACCATTTTCTTCAACTTCCTCCAAAGATTTTCAAATGGATTAAGATCCGGACTATTTGCAGGCCATGACATTGACCCTATGTGTCTTTTTTCAAGGAATGTTTTCACAGTTTTTGCTCTATGGCAAGATGCATTATCATCTTGAAAAATGATTTCATCATCCCCAAACATCCTTTCAATTGTCCAAAATATCAACGTAAACTTGTGCATTTATTGATGATGTAATGACAGCCATCTCCCCAGTGCCTTTATCTGACATGCAGCCCCTTATCATCAATGACTGTGGAAATTTACATGTTGTCTTCAGGCAGTCATCTTTATAAATCTCATTGGAACGGCACCAAACAAAAGTTCCAGCATCATCACCTTGCCCAATGCAGATTCGAGATTCATCACTGAATATGACTTTCATCCAGTCATCCACAGTCCACGATTGCTTTTCCTTAGCCCATTGTAACCTTGTTTTTTTCTGTTTAGGTGTTAATGATGGCTTTCGTTTAGCTTTTCTGTATGTAAATCCCATTTCCTTTAGGGGGTTTCTTACAGTTCGGTCACAGACGTTGACTCCAGTTTCCTCCCATTCGTTCCTCATTTGTTTTGTTGTGCATTTTCGATTTTTGAGACATATTGCTTTAAGTTTTCTGTCTTGACGCTTTGATGTCTTCCTTGGTCTACCAGTATGTTTGCCTTTAACAACCTTCCCATGTTGTTTGTATTTGGTCCAGAGTTTAGACACAGCTGACTGTGAACAACCAACATCTTTTGCAACATTGCGTGATGATTTACCCTCTTAAGAGTTTGATAATCCTCTCCTTTGTTTCAATTGACATCTCTCGTGTTGGAGCCATGATTCATGTCAGTCCACTTGGTGCAACAGCTCTCCAAGGTGTGTTCACTCCTTTTTAGATGCAGACTAACGAGCAGATCTGATATGATGCAGGTGTTAGTTTTGGGAATGAAAATTTACAGGGTGATTCCATAATTTTTTCCTCAGAATTGAGTGAGTCCATATTTTTTTCCCTCTGCTTGGTCTAAAAAAGTAACTGTTACTGACTGCCACAATTTTTTTTTCTTGATTTCTTATAGTGTTTCTTAAAGCCAGAAAGTTGCCATTTGAAATGACTTTAGTTTTGTGTCATGTCTGTGATCCTCTGAGGCCAGTGGTTCCATAATTTTTGACAGGGGTTGTAGAAGCTCGATTTGTCGCTAGTCGTTTTTAACAAAGAAAGAGAATTAGGAAAGTCTCCGGTTCAACTCAGAACAGAATGAAAATTAAAAAATGCTCCCACGGATGTTTACACCGAAAGATCGCTGATTCGCTCATTTCGCTGTCAATCAAAAAGGGATTCAGCCTCAGACAGATCATCCAATCATCATGCAGAAGCTGCGCGTCCGGGCCAGCCGAGGCCCGCCCACTGCCCCATAGACCCCCAGACACGCTGAGCGTCCGATGGGCGGGACAAAGCCCAGCATTTATCCAATGACTCGTCTCGTTTCGCTGCATGCTTTGTGTTGCTCAGCGTCTCTGAAGCTGCGGGTTTGAGTGAGAGGAAAGCCGTGTCGTTCCCAGTGATAAGAAGCTGATTAGCCGCATGTTCTCCTTGAATTGCTGGCTGTCTGAGTGGTGTCCAAAAAATGAGGTGGGCTTCATAGATAATTGGCAAAGCTTCTGGGGAAAACCTGGTCTTGTTAGGAGAGACGGCATCCATCCCACTTTGGATGGAGCAGCTCTCATTTCTAGAAATCTGGCCAATTTTCTTAAATCCTCCAAACCGTGACTATCCAGGGTTGGGACCAGGAAGCAGAGTTGTAGTCTTACACACCTCTCTGCAGCTTCTCTCCCCCTGCCATCCCCTCATTACCCCATCCCCGTAGAGACGGTGCCTGCTCCCAGACTACCAATAACCAGCAAAAATCTATTTAAGCATAAAAATTCAAAAAGAAAAAATAATATAGCACCTTCAACTGCACCACAGACTAAAAGAGTTAAATGTGGTCTATTAAACATTAGGTCTCTCTAAGTCCCTGTTGGTAAATGATATAATAATTGATCAACATATTGATTTATTCTGCCTTACAGAAACCTGGTTACAGCAGGATGAATAGGTTAGTTTAAATGAGTCAACACCCCCGAGTCACACTAACTGTCAGAATGCTCGTAGCACAGGCCGAGGGGGAGGATTAGCAGCAATCTTCCATTCCAGCTTATTAATTAATCAAAAACCCAGACAGAGCTTTAATTCATTTGAAAGCTTGACTCTTAGTCTTGTCCATCCAAATTGGAAGTCCCAAAAACCAGTTTTATTTGTTATTATCTATCGTCCACCTGGTCGTTACTGTGAGTTTCTCTGTGAATTTTCAGACCTTTTGTCTGACTTAGTGCTTAGCTCAGATAAGATAATTATAGTGGGCGATTTTAACATCCACACAGATGCTGAGAATGACAGCCTCAACACTGCATTTAATCTATTATTAGACTCTATTGGCTTTGCTCAAAAAGTAAATGCGTCCACCCACCACTTTAATCATATCTTAGATCTTGTTCTGACTTATGGTATGGAAATAGAAGACTTAACAGTATTCCCTGAAAACTCCCTTCTGTCTGATCATTTCTTAATAACATTTACATTTACTCTGATGGACTACCCAGCAGTGGGGAATAAGTTTCATTACACTAGAAGTCTTTCAGAAAGCGCTGTAACTAGGTTTAAGGATATGATTCCTTCTTTATGTTCTCTAATGCCATATACCAACACAGTGCAGAGTAGCTATCTAAACTCTGTAAGTGAGATAGAGTATCTCGTCAATAGTTTTACATCCTCATTGAAGACAACTTTGGATGCTGTAGCTCCTCTAAAAAAGAGAGCTTTAAATCAGAAGTGCCTGACTCCGTGGTATAACTCACAAACTCGTAGCTTAAAGCAGATAACCCGTAAGTTGGAGAGGAAATGGCATCTCACTAATTTAGAAGATCTTCACTTAGCCTGGAAAAAGAGTCTGTTGCTCTATAAAAAAGCCCTCCGTAAAGCTAGGACATCTTTCTACTCATCACTAATTGAAGAAAATAAGAACAACCCCAGGTTTCTTTTCAGCACTGTAGCCAGGCTGACAAAGAGTCAGAGCTCTATTGAGCTGAGTATTCCATTAACTTTAACTAGTAATGACTTCATGACTTTCTTTGCTAACAAAATTTTAACTATTAGAGAAAAAATTACTCATAACCATCCCAAAGACGTATCGTTATCTTTGGCTGCTTTCAGTGATGCCGGTATTTGGTTAGACTCTTTCACTCCGATTGTTCTGTCTGAGTTATTTTCATTAGTTACTTCATCCAAACCATCAACATGTTTATTAGACCCCATTCCTACCAGGCTGCTCAAGGAAGCCCTACCATTATTTAATGCTTCGATCTTAAATATGATCAATCTATCTTTGTTAGTTGGCTATGTACCACAGGCTTTTAAGGTGGCAGTAATTAAACCATTACTTAAAAAGCCATCACTTGACCCAGCTATCTTAGCTAATTATAGGCCAATCTCCAACCTTCCTTTTCTCTCAAAAATTCTTGAAAGGGTAGTTGTTAAACAGCTAACTGATCATCTGCAGAGGAATGGTCTATTTGAAGAGTTTCAGTCAGGTTTTAGAATTCATCATAGTACAGAAACAGCATTAGTGAAGGTTACAAATGATCTTCTTATGGCCTCGGACAGTGGACTCATCTCTGTGCTTGTTCTGTTAGACCTTAGTGCTGCTTTTGATACTGTTGACCATAAAATTTTATTACAGAGATTAGAGCATGCCATAGGTATTAAAGGCACTGCGCTGCGGTGGCTTGAATCATATTTGTCTAATAGATTACAATTTGTTCATGTAAATGGGGAATCTTCTTCACAGACTAAAGTTAATTATGGAGTTCCACAAGGTTCTGTGCTAGGACCAATTTTATTCACTTTATACATGCTTCCCTTAGGCAGTATTATTAGACGGTATTGCTTAAATTTTCATTGTTACGCAGATGATACCCAGCTTTATCTATCCATGAAGCCAGAGGACACACACCAATTAGCTAAACTGCAGGATTGTCTTACAGACATAAAGACATGGATGACCTCTAATTTCCTGCTTTTAAACTCAGATAAAACTGAAGTTATTGTACTTGGCCCCACAAATCTTAGAAACATGGTGTCTAACCAGATCCTTACTCTGGATGGCATTACCCTGACCTCTAGTAATACTGTGAGAAATCTTGGAGTCATTTTTGATCAGGATATGTCGTTCAATGTGCATATTAAACAAATATGTAGGACTGCTTTTTTGCATTTACGCAATATCTCTAAAATCAGAAAGGTCTTGTCTCAGAGTGATGCTGAAAAAACTAATTCATGCATTTATTTCCTCTAGGCTGGACTATTGTAATTCATTATTATCAGGTTGTCCTAAAAGTTCCCTAAAAAGCCTTCAGTTAATTCAAAATGCTGCAGCTAGAGTACTGACGGGGACTAGAAGGAGAGAGCATATCTCACCCATATTGGCCTCTCTTCATTGGCTTCCTGTTAATTCTAGAATAGAATTTAAAATTCTTCTTCTTACTTATAAGGTTTTGAATAATCAGGTCCCATCTTATCTTAGGGACCTCGTAGTACCATATCACCCCAATAGAGCGCTTCGCTCTCAGACTGCAGGCTTACTTGTAGTTCCTAGGGTTTGTAAGAGTAGAATGGGAGGCAGAGCCTTCAGCTTTCAGGCTCCTCTCCTGTGGAACCAGCTCCCAATTCAGATCAGGGAGACAGACACCCTCTCTACTTTTAAGATTAGGCTTAAAACTTTCCTTTTTGCTAAAGCTTATAGTTAGGGCTGGATCAGGTGACCCTGAACCATCCCTTAGTTATGCTGCTATAGACGTAGACTGCTGGGGGGTTCCCATGATGCATTGTTTCTTTCTCTTTTTGCTCTGTATGCACCACTCTGCATTTAATCATTAGTGATTGATTTCTGCTCTCTTCCACAGCATGTCTTTTTCCTGGTTCTCTCCCTCAGCCCCAACCAGTCTCAGCAGAAGACTGCCCCTCCCTGAGCCTGGTTCTGCTGGAGGTTTCTTCCTGTTAAAAGGGAGTTTTTCCTTCCCACTGTAGCCAAGTGCTTGCTCACAGGGGGTCGTTTTGACCGTTGGGGTTTTACATAATTATTGTATGGCCTTGCCTTACAATATAAAGCGCCTTGGGGCAACTGTTTGTTGTGATTTGGCGCTATATAAAAAAATTGATTGATTGATTGATTGATTCTGAACAAAAGTTGAGCGCGTTGTAGCGCATATTTAGTCAATGACATGTACACACAACAGTATATATTTGATCACTTATTTTTTGACATTTTAGGGGAAGCTGAGCTTCCCTTGCAGTCTTAGAGCAGTCGCCTCTGACTTTAAGACACCTAAAGCACTTTACACTAAACGAACGGAGCATTTCGCAAATAATGACAACAAAAATTGTAATATTGGACATGCAAACCTACCTTTGTCTTGTTGTTTTTTCTTTTCTCCGCTCCAGAGGGATCATTTCTTTTCTGAGACATGATTTACACTCACTTCGTTCCTCACGATTAGTCATCGACCACCTGACACAAGCGGTGCATCTAAATTTGCCCAACGGTGGCAGCAGCCAACAGGAGGCATCAATTAACCTAGTATTGGTATTTTGTCAAAATGAATTAATTTTTTTCGGGTGTAATACAATTTCGTTTAAATTATTCAATATTATTTTAATTTCATGTATATATTTACTTTTTTTAATCACAACGTCTCGGTGTTCTCGGGGCCCCCTGGTGGCGTGGAGGACCTAAGCGACCGCATAGTTGGCGTATCGGCTCTGTCTGTGACACTCTCAAAAAAAAAAAAAAAACACCGCCTCACACCCCGAGCGGCTTCCCCCCTCCCGCTCCCCAAACTCATGAACAGTTAACCCTCGAATGACTACATGAACATTAACTCTGTGATCAACTTGTCCAAGTCCAGCAAATGCTCCAGAGGCTGTATTGTTGGTGTGAATAGTGATGCCGAAAGGAGCGAGTGCGCTTATTTTATGACCGCAATGCAGATGCCGTGCATGCGCAACACGTGCGCGATGCATTCATAATACACCCGTAATACTGCCGTGATAATCTCAATGTGTCGGATCAGTTTCCTCACTACATGCATTATATAACCGTGATTGTTCATCATATATTCGCTATATATTGTTAATATATCCATAATTCATACTGGGACATTTGTCATTTTTGGCCACTTTTGTTGCGGACGACAACAAATGCCCGTAATTTGTGTACTCAATTCATGCGCAATTAATCCTCTCCCCAGTGGGACAGGACCCTTAGCAGTGAGCTGACTGTCCCGGACATTCAGATGTGCCTGGGACACTTGTGAATGTCATGAATGTCGTGTATGGTGTTTTTCATTTTAATTCTTTTTTTCTTTCTTTTTTGTCATGCTCTTGTCCCACACTCCTCTCCTCTTGGTGGCGGTAATGCTCTAGTTTACCTTATCGACGGCGGCCACTAAGCGGGCAGAAGAAGAAGCAGCGGCGTACACTTCCTGATGCCCAGAAGAAGTTTTGTCTGTCTAAAAGGCAGACAGCTTTCAAAATGGACATTTTACTTGGATTCTCTGTGAGTGAATCATTACAAAAACATCCTAATGTTCAGACGAGCGGCGCTGCTCCTGACGATTTAACTCCGAAGAGTTAAATAAATAAGTTAACGTTAGCAGCCAGCTAGGCTAGGCTAATGCTATATCAGGGCCTAGTATCAAAAGCTCAGCTTTAAGTCTTCCACAAGACGAGTTTTAATTTTATTCCTGACACACTTTTAGTAAACGTAGAGGTGGTAGTTTTAGTGAACGTTACCAGCGTCTTGCTGTTTTTCACTTTGTCAGCGATTAACAGCAGATAAACTGTGACGTTAGCTTTGTTGTTATACGTAGCGCTTTTTGTTTGTTGGTTTTCTTAACTATTGTGTCTCGTTTCAGTGAGTGACTCTGTAATGTCTATAACTGGACCATCCACCGACATGCTCGAAACGCCTCCTTGTTATCCCTTTGAAGAAATCAATTATGAGGACATTGATGTGGAGGAGGTGAGTTGATTCTGTCTACGTCCGGTTCTGTTTGGTCCAGAATCCGGGAAACTGATATGTCCTATTAAAAAAAAAGTTCCTTTATTTTGTAAAAAGAAATAAAAGCGTTAAGGCGCATGAGTTGGCTTGCAGTGTGCTCTGTGCAAGTGTAATATCTAGAAAACTTAAAAAAAAAAAGGAAAAAATGAATGGTTAGGGTTAAAACATGACTGAAACGCCCCTGATTCTGTCTGTAGTCTGTCTGTGGGATTGTGGTGGTTAAGGTCCAGTCACACCGGAGGTTATGACCTCCCTGCCACAAGTTCACGACAGAATTCTGCATTTGTGTGCGCCACATTCTCTCAACTGTCACTGAAAGTATCATGATGGGAGTGAACATCAGTCCAGTTCAAAATATGCTGGATGACTCGTGGGGCTAAAATATGTGATTACCAATGTTGATGAAGCATGCCACAGTGGTACCGCTGTCTGACACGCCTGACTGCAACATATATTTATTTATTTTGGCCAAAACATGGGTAACTCTGCTCTTGAGGGGGCTGTGACAGAGACTGCTGGCAACTCTTAAAATTTGCCAAATGGCTGACAGTCTTACCTCTCTGTGAATGGGGTTTAAGTTCTCTGAATGAAGCCCAATAGGATGAAATATTCCTCTTCCCTTTCAGGTGGTGGGGAGAGGAGCATTTGGGGTTGTTTGCAAAGCCAAATGGAAAGGCAAAGATGTTGCCATCAAGACAATTGAGAGTGAATCCGAGAGAAAAGCTTTTATTATTGAGGTAATGTTCTCTTGCAGTTTATCTGCATCCTCACATTTGTTCATACTCTGCAGTCAGTATCTAAGTTTAACATCACACGTGTGTTGATCGTGGGGTCATTCCCTTTCAATTCATCACATTTTCAAATGTCTCTCTTTCACTGGACAACATTTTCTTCAGGTTGATTTCTTTCTGATACTCAGTATGCTGAACATCATGAGAAAATATGTGTTGTAGATTTTGGATCAACTTTTTGTGCCACATTTCATTTTTGTCTGCAGCTTCGGCAGCTTTCACGTGTGAATCACCCCAACATCGTGAAGTTGTATGGGTCTTGCTGTAATCCAGTAAGTTAACTGCAGCCTTGTTTTTTGCTCAAACTGTAATTTTACACTTTTCAGTTATTCAGTCAGAATTTCTGCAAAGGATAAAATAAACATGGGCTTGATATGTTTACGCCAATAAACTTCAATTGGATCATTATTGTTCTTAGTTTTCAAGACTTTTTAATGATGGATTAAAAAATAAACTGGTTTACCAGAGAAGGATGGAGGAATTCAGGGAACCTGATGGCAGACATTTGGCAACCACTGGTCTGTGTATGTAAAAGCAATTCCCTATGTGATTTATTGAGGATGCAAAACCCCAAAATTCAAGAAACTCCTGTTACAAAATATATAAAATGGAGAAAGACAGCAAGTCCCCATACTTGGATAAACCAGAATTACAGTTTGATCATCTTATTTGATGCATAAATATTGTGCACAGTTAATCAATGATGAAAATAAATGCCAGCATATTCTGTGAAAAATTATTTTAGCTTGAAATAAGTTTTCCATTTCAGGTCTGCCTTGTTATGGAGTATGCTGAAGGCGGGTCATTGTACAATGGTGAGTCAGTGTGATGCATTAGACAGCGATACTGCTCAGTCAACGTGTGTGCAGTCTTGAGAATCAGCCCTGTTTTTTTTATGTTTATGTTTAAGAATTTGTCCGGTTTATTTAACTGCTGATGACACGTTAAGTCTTCCTGCTGTTGTGACTTGTCGAGTTGCGCGGTCTTTATAGTTTCTTATGGCTGAATGGTTGCTGCCCATCGCCACGTACCTGTGACACCTCACGTGTGAATAAATTTCTATTGACTGGAGCACTAATCTTGCTACCACTGTGATGATTTCAAAGCCTTTAGGACCACCTGCAGACCTGGGTCCAGATTTTCATCAAACCCAGGACAGTTTGGTGTTCATTATCTTGTTCGACAGTTTCACATACATACAGACAGCAGTAACCGGGGTTCTATCCACTGACCACCACTGAGTTATTGTGTAAGTTAAAGTCGTATTGGCTTGACTGGAGGAATAAATGGCATCCTGCCTCAACATAGTCCCTGCTGCATCCCTGTGACACATGAGTTTTCTCTAGCTGCCAAAGTCTTCAACATGGAGGCACTTGCACCACATGGACATAATGTCTCACCATAAAAGTGATCCTCCTCATCTGAGTCTCCAAGTAACCACTCATTTGACACAATCATTTGAGTGGTAAAAGTCTCAACCATGCAGTAAGACAAGGAAGCACCAGAACCCTAAAGACCTGATGTTCATCCTACTGAAAAGATGCCAGCATCACCAAACACCTATTTCCATTGACCTCACAACTCTGTAAGCTCTTCCCAGGTGTCTCCTGATCTCAAGGCCGATGACCCGGAGACATTCATGTCAACACTTTCACCAGTTACAGATACACTTCTGATGGCTGAATCCTGGAAGTCACAGAAAGCCTGGATCTTAGTCTGGATCCAAGACAGTCTCAAACCCAAAGACTGATTTCTCACTCAGCTACTCAAGTGCTGCCATCAGGGTATCCATTGATTCCAGGAAGATCACAGCATGTATAAAGTCAGCATCAGTAAATCCTCCCTCACCAGCAAAGGCATCTTCGCTGTTGGTTCCCACAAACCCACTCAACACCCAGTCAGTGTTGAGGGATCATCCCGCACTGTCTAGGGACCAAACGTAAGGTAACTCGTGGGTGTGAATGTAGAACTTTCTGTCCCTGAGCAAGGAAGCCATGTTCCACTGCTGTCAAGGGTGCTAGGAAAACTCGACACTATAGTAATTGTACTGTCTGAAGTGCAAAGACCTGGAAGTGGCCAAATTTCACTGCATAAACACACCAACTTTTGGTCTGGTCTCTCCAGTGGTTAGCATACTGAAGGTGTAGTAGTTGCTGTGACAGAAGTGTTCCTTCCAGTGTTGTCCGTCACCCTGTCAATGACCATATTATGAGACTTGGACTCAGACAGTCGGTGGGCATTTTGTCTGTTGTCCCAGTCAACGCTTTAACTGCAGTGAGCCTTGGCTCCGTGTCAAAGATGGAGATCTTTTGTTGGACCCTTCATTTGGTGATTGACGGCTGCCCCAGAATTTCATTGGTATCGTCAGGGCTGGTTCCGAGGACTGCATTGGTCCTCATGGATCTGGGTTGCATGGACCGTGTTGCAGTGCAATCATCCATGACCAGAGCCATGTCACTTCAGTGCAGCAAGTAAAAAGTCTCCCTCGCGAGATGTTACTCACCATTTTTGGAGCATCGACCGAGACAAGACCCCCAAAGAGTGCTGAAGTTTAATCCTCAAAATCAGCTCGGTGACAGATGTGATATCTGATGCCATCAGAAGGAGCCCATCCACCACAACTGCTGTCACTCCCTCTGTACACTGTCCGTTACAATTACCAGACCAAAAGCAGATGTATCCACCCACTGAGATCTGAACACTTCCAGGACTGTGGACCTCACCACTGCAGTGCTGAGCGTTCAACACTACCTTGACTACTTGCTGAGAGAAAGAATGAGGAGCCACCTCAGGTTTGGACGTGGGCACCACCATGCGATGGTCCGCCCTCCATAGGCGAGGCCCTCTGTATTCTCCTGCAGTTTTTTCTTTTGCAGAGATGAAGATCCCGACTGCGTTCCCCGTCCCCTCAATGTGATGTTGTCTGATGTAAGGTGGCAGCAGAGTTACTCCCACGGGATGCAGAAACAAAAGCTCATCTTTTCCTGTGTCAAGCTTTGGAAGGAGCTTCACTGTGACTCAAAAAGGAAGTTATCTGCAGTAGGACCACCTACAGTCCCAGCTGCAGTCAAACATCACACCCCACATATATGAAGACAAATATTCAATGATTGATTTCTCAGTTTTAAAATTTCATTGTTGGTCGTGCAACTGGGAATCGGCATAAACAGGGGTTTTCTTTGTTGTTGTTGTGTGAAATGTAAATAAAACAAGACAATGATTTGCAAATCCTCTTCAACCTTTATTCAATTGAATACACCACAAATACAAGATATTTAGTGTTCAAACTGATAGACTTTGTTTTTGTGCAAATATTTGCTCATTTTGAAATGGATGCCTGCAATGTTTCAAAAAAGCTGGGGGCAACAAAAGACTGGGAAAGTCGATAAATGCTCAAAGAACACCTGTTTGTAACATTCCACAGGTGAACAGGTTAATTGGAAACAGGTGAGTGTCATGATTGGGTATAAAAGGAGCATCACCAGAAGGCTCAGCCGTTCACAAGCAAAGATGGGGTGAGGATCACCACTTTATCAACAACTGTGTGAAAAAATAGTCCAACAGTTTAAGAACAGTGTTTCTCAATTGCAAGGAATTTAGGGATTCCATCATCTACAGTCCATAATATAATCAGAAGATTCAGAGAATCTGGAGAACTTTCTACACGTAAGCGGCAAGGCCGAAAACCAGCATTGAATGCCTGTGACCTTCGATCCCTCGGGCGGCACTGCATTAAAAACCAACATCATTGTGTAAAGGATCTTACCGTGTGGGCTCAGGAAGACTTCAGAAAACCATTGTCAGTTAACACAGTTCATCACTACATCTACAAGTGCAAGTTAAAACTCTACCGTGCAAAGTGAAAGCCATACATCAACAACATCCAGAAAGGCCGCTGCCTTCTCTGGGCCCGAGCTCAATTGAAATGGACGGACACAAAATGGAAAAGTGTGCTGTGGTTTGATGAGTCCACATTTCAAATTGTTTTTGGAAATCATGGATGTCATGTCCTCTGGACAAAAGAGGAAAAAGACCATCCAGATTGTTACCAGCACAAAGTTCAAAAGCCAGCATCTGTGATGGTATGGGGGTGTGTTAGTGCCCATGGCATGGGCAACTTACACATCTGTGATGGTATGGACGTGTGTTAGTGCCCATGACATGGACAACTTACACATCTGTGATGACACCATCAGTGCTGAAAGGTACATCCAGGTTTTGGAGCAACACATGCTGCCATCCAAGCAACGTCTTTTTCAGGGACGTCCCTGCTTATTTCAGCAAGACAATGCCAAGCCACATTCTGCACATGTTACAACAGCGTGGCTTCGTAGTAAAAGAGTGCGGGTACTAGACTGGCCTGCCTGCAGTCCAGACCTGTCGCCCATTGAAAATGTGTGGCGCATTATGAAGCGCAAAATACGACAACGGAGACCCCGGACTGTTGAACAACTGAAGTCGTACATCAAGCAAGAATGGGAAAGAATTCCACCTACAAAGCTTCAACAATTAGTGTCCTCAGTTCCCAAACGCTTATTGAGTGTTGTTAGAAGGAAAGGTGATGTAACACAGTGGGAAACATACCACTGTCCCAGCTTTTTTGAAACGTGTTGCTGCCTGCAACACGTTTCAAAATGAGCAAATATTTGCACAAAAACAAAGTTTATCAGTTTGAACATTAAATATCTCGTCTTTGTGGTGTATTCAATTGAACATAAGTTGAAGAGGATTTTCAAATCATTGTATTCTGTTTTTATTTACATTTTACACAACGTCCCAACTTCATTGGAATTGGGGTTGTATTTGTGGTTGTGACTGTCCTCTGTTGTCCACAGTGCTGCATGGTGCTGAGCCCCTGCCTTACTACACTGCCTCACACGCCATGAGCTGGTGCCTGCAGTGCTCCCAGGGCGTGGCCTATCTGCACGGCATGAAACCAAAGGCTCTCATCCACAGGGACCTCAAGCCCCCTAAGTATGCTCCCCACCCTCACGCGCTTCTCTTCCACCGGCTCATTGTTGGATTCAGCTCATGTTGGACAACTTTAAGAGTCGGCACAGTAATCTTGCTCTGACTTTTATCCTCTGTCTTGACTAAGCTTGTTTTTTAAATGTGGAGCAGATGATGTCCAGACTCTAGTTCCTGGAGAGCTGTTGTGGAGTTTCTTGGAATCACTCGATCACATGGATTCTTTCCCGACTCTGGGTCTGATGGGGGGTACACAGAGTGCCTCGGAGCTCCGTTAGTCAGCGGGGTTGGGTTCCTCAGCAGCTGGTGGTGCTTTCTTCACTCTCACTTACTGTTACTCAAACTAGAACTGTAGAAATACAAATTTAAAAAAAATGCTAAGATGTCTGAAATGTAGAAAGATGGTGGGTCTTAGGTCAGAGGTTAAAAAGGGAAATTATAGATTATTTGTTCAGTGCTCTTCTCTTAAATGGCCTGATATTATTAGACTGATGTGGCCACAAATCTTTGCTTTTCATAACAGACTGGGCATTATTTTTTTTTAAATGTCATTCTGAGTTTTAGCCATTTCAGCTTGTCTGGAATAACTTTGTTTTTTTTGGGGGGGGGGACAGAACACCATATTCAGGCTCAAAGGTTTTCCACACACAACTTTTTTTTAATCAGGGTTCCAGACTAACTTTACTGGGAGCACCGTAGCCCCTTCCTGAAAACTTTCAGAGCACAAGCAGAAAGTTTAGGGCCACAGACCTTAAATTGAGCTCCAATGCAGTTCCATTAAATGTATTGTAATAAATAAAGACATTATATTGTTATTTTATGTTCAGTGTTCCAGTTTAATTTAAATGGTGCATCTTGTTGTTTTTAGGGTGTGCTCTGCTACAGGAAGAACCATATTTGGAACTCTGTCAGTAGTCAGTTTTTGTCATTGTTGATGCAGTAGGACATGGGCGTGAAAGTAATGTCACATGAGTTTCATGCTATTTTAATTAGTCTATTAGTTTTCTATACCTGCTTCCTCCAGTTAAAGGTCATGGGGGGGTGGAGCCTATCGCAGCAGTCATAGGGTGTGAAGTGGGTTCACCCTAGACAGTCTGTCACAGGGACAAAGACAAGCAAACACATTCACACCTACAGACAATTTAAAGTTTCCAGTGCACCTGTGTGTCTTTGGCTGTGGGAGGAAGTCGGAGCAACCCGAGGTAACCCACACAGACACGGGGAGAACACGCAAACGCCACACAGGAAGGCCAGGGGTGGGAATTGATCCCACAACCTTCTAGCTGTGAGGCAACAGTGCCAACCACTAACCCACCGTGCCACCCTAATTAAATGATAATAAAATTACAGTGGTACCATAGAAAATTAATTTTATGACTTAAATCTTTAAAAAAAAAAAAAAAAAAATCACAGGTCGCACTTAAACTTCAGCCCAAAAAACAACTGATGAATGTATATTTGTTGAGGTTTTTCTTGGTAAAAACCCCCCTGTGAAGCACAATGAGCGCTTTCTGCTGTGACGCACATCAGCTTCTTCAGGTTGTCGTCTTCGGTTCTGTGTGGAGCTGTTGTGTTCATGTGCACACAGAGTGGTGAGTCTGTCAGATTAAAACCAGTCAGCCTGGACAGTGAGTGGATTTTAACGGACACCTCGCTCCACTGAGGTGCAGAACGGGTCTGTGCGTCCCTGCAAGACTACCAAAGCTGGCTTTCCCCCCTCCTGCGCTGCGTGCTCTTCTGTCACACAGCAGCTGCTCCCTGATGTTTTAGCACACTGATATGACTCTTCACAAATACAACCAGGTGAATTTGTATGTTGCGCGCTCCCTGCCTCCCCTTCACACCTCCCTCCTTCTATTTTAACGGGGGGGGGCTCTCAGTAAATCTGCAGGTCGCTCATCTGTGAGCGTTTGTGACCGTGTAGATGACGTGACCTGCACGGCTTCATACCCACGCTCAACACGCACAAACATGGCAGACTAACTCCACGTTTAGCAACATGAAAATACAAATACCATAAAATATCTGCATGTTTCCAAGTGCATGAGTGGTTGCAAAAAATGATCATGCGGTCACTAAAAGGGGGCAGTCGGGAACCCTTTCACTACATGACTTTCATACAGATTCCCCCCCCCCGTGTACTTTACATGATGGAATTAAAAAACCAATTGACAAAGATGAGCTTCCTTCAGTTCCATTTGATCGTGTCCTTATTTTATTTATGATTTTTATGTGGCACAGTCGGCTTCTATTTAATTCTTTGGAGTTCTGGTTTTGTTGTCAGGATTTCTCTGACTCTGTGATCTGGGCAAGAATTTAAAGACGTGGACAGATGTTCGCCTGTTTGTGGCGGTTCCTCACAGGTTGAACGGTTTCTCTTTCAGTCTGCTTCTTGTGGCGGGGGGCACCATGTTGAAGATATGTGACTTCGGGACAGCGTGTGATATTCAGACCCACATGACCAACAACAAAGGCAGCGCGGCGTGGATGGCTCCAGAGGTCTTTGAAGGTCAGTGAGGTTCTTAATATATGTTTCTGTCCTGCCTCGTCTGTTTTTGTGCTGTTGCAGATCATTTCTGTTGCTAATGACTTTGCGTATGTCTGGTTCCTGTTTTATTTGCTGCCACAGAGAGCCGGTGCACTTTGTCACGTTCGTACGTGCTTTTTTTCGTGCCTAACGTTGCTTTTCAGCTCAGTTGCAGCTTGGTGCTGCCAGCACCGAGGCATTACTTCTTGATTCTGCCGTGTGCTGCTGCTTTATTGATGCTTCTTTCCCCAGCGCAGTGAGAAGATGAATGGAGAGATGCCGGTGACTTTATTTCCCTGGGGAGCGTGGGATTTGTGTTCTTATTCAGCCAGTAGCTTAATGTATTTGTACATGTTCTTTGTGAGCGGGTCGGGAGAGAAGATGAATTAAGCGCAGGTTGTTATCGTTTTGGACAGAAGCTACAAGACTTTTCTGGAATTAAACACCCCACTTCTACCCTCTCAGTGAACTCCTTACAGCTAATTTGCATCAGAGTGAAATAGTGTGAGTGTGTCTCAGTGCAGCAACTTTAAAATAGTGATGTGATGTGCACTTTAATTCTGCAATAATAGACTCAGTGATTGAGCAACACAGGAGCTGTTCCTTGGTAAAACTGCTCCCTTCTTTTCACCTTCCTCCTCTCTCTGAAGGTGCAGATAAGATCTCCTGTTCCTTCCCAGGCTCTCATCTTAAGCGTACTGGGGATAAATGCTTGTATCAGTCCGTCACCGTGTCGGGCCGAGCCGTTCTTCTCTCTCTGTAAGGACCTAAGTGTTGCTGTGGGTTTCCTCTGTACTCGCAGGCAGCAATTACAGTGAGAAGTGTGACGTGTTCAGCTGGGGCATCATTCTCTGGGAGGTGATCACTCGCAGGAAGCCCTTTGATGAAATTGGAGGACCAGCGTTCCGTATCATGTGGGCTGTGCACAACGGTGAGTCACTGACTGCGCGCGTGTGTGTGTGTGTGGATGGGGGGGTAATGGCCTTAGGGCCAAGGAGCAAAGCATGATGGGGATGCAGAGGCCTTTTCTACCTATCAGTTGCCATGAGACCACAGGCCAGCTGTGCTCAGCCTGCTGGGAAATTTAAAACGTACGAGGCTGCCAGAAGAGAGCGGCTGACAGACATCTCTGCCCGTTGCAGCGCTCCCTGCAGTTTATTCCAGTACAGAGATGGATGGAGGAGAATGCTGATGGAAGGCTAATTATACCTGGGGACACGGCTTTAATGCTGAATATGTCTGACTCATTACCAGCTCCGGCACCACGAGACGGGAGCTTTAGCATAAATCTGCACTTCCTTTTGTGGCTGCGGTGTGACGCTTGAAGTCGTCTGTTCCTTTGGCTGTGTGAGAGTTGTTTCATTTTTCACGTCCAGGCACGAGACCACCTTTAATCAAAAACCTGCCCAAGCCCATTGAGAGCCTGATGACTCGCTGCTGGTCCAAAGATCCATCTCAGCGGCCGTCCATGGAGGAGATAGTGAAGATCATGACACATCTAATGAAGGTAATCTTTCCTCACACACACACACCTCTGCACAGCCTACAGGGAATAAATAAGAGCGACAGACACACAAACTGAACCCAGACATAATTCAGTGTGTGCACACTCCTCCATCATTCCATTTCAGTGGTAAAATGACGTCAAGTATTTTCTTTTCTTTTTCTTCTCCTGGTATGATTAGTGCCTCTGTGTTTAGTCTGAATCCATATTTCTGCCTTTGCTCATGACAAATTCAGCAAAATATGAAGTAACATTCAATATTTCTTTAATTTCCTGTCACTGCTACTTCAACTCCACTCATGGATATTAACAGTTCTGTCTTGAGCGTGAGACTTCGTGTCTCGGTGAGACTCCTTGTGTAAATAATGGGACAGAGTCTAATCTAATCTGGATCACAGATGATCACGCTCGCTTAGTTTGGTGAAAATCACTTCATGACTGTTTGAGTCGTGTTTGTAAGCAGGCATGGGCGCAGATGGAAGCTCCTCAGTGGATGTAATTAAGAATCCTTCCTCTGACCTCTGACCTTTCTTTTGACAGTACTTCCCAGGATTTGATGAACCGCTGCAGTATCCATACCAGTATTCAGAAGAGGGACAAAGTAGCTCTGCAACAAGTACAGGTACGATTTAGAATGCAAAACTACACCGTTAGTATATACAACCCCTGGCAAAAATGATGGAATCACCGGCCTCGGAGGATGTTCATTCAGTTGTTTAATTTTGTAGAAAAAAAGCAGATGACAGACATGACACAAAACTAAAGTCATTTCAAATGGCAACTTTCTGGCTTTAAGAAACACTATAAGAAATCAGGAAAAAAAATTGTGGCAGTCAGTAACTGTTACTTTTTTAGACCAAGCAGAGGAAAAAAATATGGAATCACTCAATTCTGAGGAATAAATTATGGAATCATGAAAAACAAAAGAACGCTCCAACACATCACTAGTATTTTGTTGCACCACCTCTGGCTTTTATAACAGCTTGCAGTCTCTGAGGCATGGACTTAATGAGTGACAAACAGTACTCTTCATCAATCTGGCTCCAACTTTCTCTGATTGCTGTTGCCAGATCAGCTTTGCAGGTTGGAGCCTTGTCATGGACCATTTTCTTCAACTTCCACCAAAGATTTTCAGTTGGATTAAGATCCGGACTATTTGCAGGCCATGACATTGACCCTATGTGTCTTTTTGCAAGGAATGTTTTCACAGTTTTTGCTCTATGGCAAGATGCATTATCATCTTGAAAAATGATTTCATCAACCCCAAACATCCTTTCAATTGATGAGATAAGAAAAGTGTCCAAAATATCAACGTAAACTTGTGCATTTATTGATGATGTAATGACAGCCATCTCCCCAGTGCCTTTACCTGACATGCAGCCCCATATCATCAATGACTGGAAATTTACATGTTCTCTTCAGGCAGTCATCTTTATAAATCTCATTGGAACGGTACCAAAGAAAAGTTCCAGCATCATCACCTTGCCCAATGCAGATTCGAAATTCATCACTGGATATGACTTTCATCCAGTCATCCACAGTCCACAATTGCTTTTCCTTAGCCCATTGTAACCTTGTTTTTTTTTCTGTTTAGGTGTTAATGATGGCTTTCGTTTAGCTTTTCTGTATGTAAATCCCATTTCCTTTAGGGGGTTTCTTATAGTTCGGTCACAGACGTTGACTCCAGTTTCCTCCCATTCGTTCCTCATTTGTTTTGTTGTGCATTTTCGATTTTTGAGACATATTGCTTTAAGTTTTCTGTCTTGACGCTTTGATGT